>NC_136491.1:88108532-88293532 GCF_053919585.1 Euprymna scolopes
ATATCAAGTATTTTTCGAAAAATGATCAGGATATATGCATATAATTTCTTGGAAATCCACCATAGGTATGTGAGTTTTCCACTAGATACAGTGACGACCTAGGAAATCAGATATGCTGAATTCAAATGCATTCGGAATAGTTTAAACATTTGTACTGTGACCTTAACGTGGAAAATGTGACCGCCTGATTTTTCGCTGAATGTGATCGAAACAGATATGTACATGTTGGTGTTTAATTACGTTTGGTTTTAATATCGACGAACATTTTCCATTCCAGATTCATGATTGATAGTTTTGATTATTTTGATTAATAAACTAATGTATCACCCGAATAAGTAACTCTTTCAACGAGCCGAACTTTTAATTAATAACAAGTTTTTATTGAAAACTTTCTGTAAAATCGAGATTATATACGGTCATGGCTGATTGATTAATTAAAAGTTCAATTTTCAATAATGCATAGACTTTCTAGTTGAACAAGACACATCTGAAAATGTTGAAAAGTTCAGATGCTACATTGTCCGAACGAGTATAGTAATTGATTAATTAGTGAGATTGGCAATCGGGATAATCCGAATATTATTCTATCATTTCATGTTACCGTAAAAAAATAGGAATAAGTAAATGTCGCCAATGTTCTCACTTTGTAAAATTTTGTGGGTTGTGCTAAGAGATTGATCAATGTTTTTCGCCAAGAAAAATATATATTTCAATACTTTATCTCAAAGGATTTTTTTCTTATCTCTCGATTGCAATTGCTTCAAAATACATATCTGCAGTAAAAATGTATAAATGGCATATTTCCATGCTGATATTCTCACGTGAAAAAGATAGTTGCATTTAAAACGTGTGGTCAAGTTATGGTGACTTGCTTCGAATCACTAAAATGTCTTCACATACGCTAATAAATATGCATACTCATAGGGCTAATATTACACAATTGCATGCTACTTTAAATAATTGCAACCACTAGTTGGTTTTGCCCTATTGAAGCGAATATTTTCGTTTCTGACGTGGTTTATTTCATTAGTTTAGACTTTATTTGTACTTCTGTTTATATAAACTTTATTCTCCGGAAGTCAAATTACTGTTTAGCAAATAATATATTTTGTGCATTTTTTTATTATTTACATGCATTTTTTTCGAAAATCTATTCGATAATACCAGTAAAGTTCTTTTTATCGCTGGTATAAGACACGCTAAAAAATTAAAATTCTAGTAAAAGGCAGACGGTGAAGAGGAATTCGGTTTCATTTCGGAAAATATTTGTTTTCTTTCTAACCATATTGTTTTACTATTCCTTAAAACATGAGTAAAGTCTCGATCGATGGAAAATATATATATTTTTTAATTTGAACGTTGAACTTAGATAACAATTTGACCCATTAAACTAGAAATTTTGTTTATAATGTGTAAATGTAATGTTTTTTGGAGAGTTTTCAAACAAAAAATAATCTTCAAATAAATAATTGCATCCGATCACGAGGGACGATTCAATATGGAGTCTGCATATTTGTTTAACAATTCAGCATCAAATAACTATTCGGATGAGCTATCTTCTACTGTTGAAATCGTAAGCACCATAATATTACGCCAAGTGCATTTTGATTTCTAATGTAAATTTATCTGTGACAGCAAGTCAGTTAAACTTTTGCACCACCGAGTTTGGAGCCTGCGTTGTGATCTACTTAAGCCGATGACTTCAATGTAATCTATTATATCTGATTTATTCCTGATATCTTATGTGTTCTCCTATTCAGACGCAAATAGAAACGCAGTCTGTTGAAATGAGGAACGCAAGTACACATAATGTAGACAATACCTTTTACGATGCCATTACAAGATCTGTGACAACAGAATATTCTTGTCATTGTTTTGACTCTTGAATATATATCCGTTAATATCTTATATGTTTTCATATAGACTGGTGTGGTTCTCGGTTGATTAACTGTGTCTAACTGTGTCGGATATATACTCGAGAGTCAAAAAAATGAAAAGGATATGCTGTCGTCACAGCCCTAGTCATTACCAAATTTCAGAAATCTACATGATAGCATAAAATAGTATTGCATCAATATTTACTCCAATTTCCTCTTAAAAATCCGTGAATAAGAAAAATGAATTATTGGTATTAATGCAAAACTAATTGCTGAGCTAAAAAGAAAACGTATTTGCATATATTGGTGCATCTTACTTGTTTATTTATCTATTTAGCGTAGTTGCTTTTAAAACGTTAAACGCTCTATGAAAATAAACAAATTGACATAACCAACCATTAAACATACATCGTTAAATTACAGTAAAAACTATTAGATTTTTAACATTGTGCGCATATAAGCTTGTTGCAATTAGAAATAATTGAGATGTGATTTAGATTTCTAGGAACTTTGTTAATTTTAGCTATTTATTTCGGATAATACGTAGACTGGGCCTGAGAGTATACTAAACAGTATTATTCCGACACCGATATCTCAATTAGACATACTATATATAAATATCGATTTAATAAGATGCTAAGGAAATTTAGTGTACATATGTATGTTGGCGACCTTAAACTATTTATATAATTATTTGCTACGTAGATCGACACATAGGCATTGCCAAAAAGGTAATTGCTAGATTGTCATCTAATATCACGTTTGTTCCCAACGTGAAACTTAAATTTACATACACGTTCTAGGCCTGCAACCTAGCACCAACTTGTTTAGTATATTGATAAGATTCTAAGCTGGACGTTTCTAGAGTAAATGCAGTATTGTGGCACTGTAAGTATTCTATCTATAAAGCAAAAAAAAAAAGACAGAGAGAGAGAGAGAAAGAGAGAGAGAAAACAAGGAGTACCGGCTCTCATTTTACCATCACCTTTAATGACTTTGGTCTAATTACTTGCATTACTGTTTAATTATTATAGCAAATCAATAATGAATAGTGTAAATAATGATCCGTATAAACATAGTAAAATTCCCCCTGAGTAGTCACAATATTGTCATATACTGAAAACTACTACAAACATGATATGATTTAAACTGCGTTAACATAAGTAGTAAATGCGTATGTTTCAGTTTACACAACGTAGGTACAATCATATTGTTAGGGATGTGTTTGCGGATACTTTCAAATATTCAAAAAACTTTAAGCGCAAAAGTATATTTGACGCATTAACACAATATTTGCTGTAAGATAATTTGTTAAAATAAAATACACGGACACGGTTTTATTCTGTTCAGATTCTGCATAAATTGCGTGCAAGTCACCATCAACTAGCAAGCACTCTCGGACTTAAGGTCAATGATGAGGTAAGCATTTTTTTTATTATTATTATTATTATTATTATTATTATTATGATTATTATGATGATGATTATTATGATGATGATGATTATTATTATTATTATTATTGTTGTGGTTGTTGTTGTTGTTGTTGTTGTTGTTAAATTTTAACTTAGCGACTTTATACGAAATATTATCGACTGTCCTATATGAATGCCGGAAGTTAGACTACGCAAAATAAGGAGAATGGATTTTAAAAATCGCAACAGTTGCATCTACCAGAACATAAATGAACATTAAATATCAGTGCCAAATTGAAATTTAAATCGTTTGATTAAGGTAACATATTATAGATTTGCATTTTCTTGCTTTTATTATGCATTATTGATGAACATTTTATGACACAAAATTGTTTAACTGGTTTGATTTTGTTGGTGGATCTGGGTTCGTTTTACATCATGCTTTGTAAAATATAGGCATGGGACCGATTGGAGAAAAATAGGCATATTAGATCCTAACGCTTGGTTATAGAATTAAGAATTGTCAAGATTTTATATATTACATAGAAACAAATTAATACCATTGTCACATTATTTAAGTAGGTAAACACTTTTTGAAAGAATAATTACTACACACACGTTTAAACATCATAAAACTATAAAGGTGGGTAGAAAGGTGAACTGACATCTGTTCTGTTATTTCATGTATATAATTTGGAGTTTTCGAATTCTAATTATACTCTACAACACTCCAAAAGAATATAATATATTTTTTTTTTGTTTTTTTTTGTTTTTTTTTACACAGTGGTCACCACTCGGAAGCCACTCAGGGATAAGGCTTATTGCAAGTACATTACGTTAGTGTGGAGAGTTGATGAAGTGTTTACTTAAGGGGGCGGTTTATTAGGAATTTTTAACGTTGGACTTGAAGACATCCAAGTTGTAGTCCGGTGGGAAGCAGGCAGACGGAACAGAGTTCCACAGGCGTGCAGTTCTAAGAAAGAAGCGTTGTCAATGGAATCCGCGTTTTGATTTAGGCACAGATATAGAGTGGGCGAAATTTTTCACAGTGGCCGTTTATATACGCACAATGCCATGAAAATTACACTTTTGGCCTTTTTTGTTGAATCATATATAGGTCATGGCAAAAGTGGCATTCAAGAGTTGTGCCGGCAATTATATTTATCTGTGTAATAAATATGACGATAGATTTTATCGGGATATTTCAGTGATGAGGAAAAGTTTTATACTGGAATATAAACGGGGGATAGACACAAAACACAGGGTAACACGATGAATTTTGTATAAACTTACAATGCTGTTTGCATTTTATTCATATTCACTAATAATAGAATAAGATAGTTTACATGAGAAAGTGCCTAATCTAAAGATAAGGAGGTCAGATTTAGTATCATTGTCTTCATTCTTACACCGAAACAACTATTATAGTGCATGTACTTTTGTTAGCCTGAAATTTGCATTCATCGTAAATTCGTACAAATACAATATTTTGACATGAATTATCCGATTAATTTTTTTTTTTATTTCGTACTATTAGTCTCATCTTTATTAGTTGCTGTTTTCATCTTCATTGGTTGTTGTTTTTCACGACGTTTCAGCCATCACCACGATTGAATTAACCGCGAATAATAGGAACTTCGAATCTACTAACTGCCTTCTCAGCAATCACTGCCATCCGTAGTTGTTGTCGTCTCACCAGTTTTGGCCAAGTAACCCTCTGGCACTCTTTGTGTAGGATTGAAACCGCTACTGTTAATATCCATCTGGAACCGTAGAGATTCAACGTCTCTATTAACTGCGCCACGGGCAATAAAGATGAGAATACTAGTCTGAAATAAAAATAAATTTATATATATAATGCTCCTCTCAAAAATAAATTCCAATTAAGGAATAATATATATATGAATTATTCTGTTGAAAATATATGTGGAGCTTGCCATATAATCTTTAAATGAAATCCTTAAATTAAATGGATGCTCTTGCACGGTGGATTCTAACCAAGCAAACCAGATTTTCGATAGTGTCCTATTCTGCTTAAGCATCGTCAGTTACATATACATTGCATTGTTAGCAAACGAATCACGGTTTTATAGCGTTTATTAAATGATGGTAGCAAAGAAGAACACTTACCGTTGAGTTTTTACCTATTCTATTCTTTTTATTAAAACAAGGGTTGATACATCATATATTTATGTATATAAAACCAATGCGTAGGTATTTTTTGGAAAGCATTGACGTCGATGGCTAGGTGTATCGTTAAATGTTTAAATTGGTAGCTAAGCTAAAATGTTGCGAAATCCCTTTTTTCTAAGCTAATCGTCTGATTATTGAATTAGAATATCTTCTGGAACAAGCAATTCCTTTATGCTCAAGGTAATAGGTTTTATAACAAATAATATATACTTCAACCATTCCTAAACATGAAAAACATAAAATAGGCAAAACACTACATATCACTATAATTCAGACTATCAATAAATCATAATTGCACTGTAATTAACACGGGATATTATTTATTGTAAAAATCTACATTAAAAAATCTTCTAAATATTACCGAAGCAGATTGACGGGTTTGTGAGGTGCTAAGCATTTGCAGATTCACCTGCATTTAGATAATACCTTAGACTTACGTGATCGGTATTTATTAAATATACAGTCTTATATCTATACCTTCATGTTAATGTCTAAGTTTATCCGTTTTTCCTCCGCTATTTTACTTTCTTACCTCCCCTTTCTCTCCTCCACTACGCTTTTGTAAACCGTTCCTGTTTTTATCTTCGCCTCTCCTATCGTTTATACGACATACTATCCCTTTCACTTATCTCTACTTTCCCTACCTCTATTCCTTATAGCCCCCCTTCTCATTTATATTTAATTCATCCTATACTTAAAAAGGCAGAGAATATTCTAGAATATTTCTATTTTGCTATCTTTGGTTGACACAGTCTGAAGGTTCTTTCTTATTTCTCGGTTCTAGTTGTAATAAAAAATGAATACCGCCGTTTAACGACACATGTTCCGATTCTTTTTTAGTTTAATTCTATCATTTTTTTCATAATCTATATAAAAGGCTTACCATCATTAGTTTCGGTACCCAAAATGAGCAACATTTTCCCAAAGAGTATGCTACACTTCTAAGTGTCTGTCGATATGATTCAGCATATCTTTTATATTAATCGAAGATCACAAACACGTTATTCTGTATGTCATCAATAACCCAGAACTATTCTACATACTCGGCATCATTTCAAACCAGACACAGACTTTAAGCAAAGTCCCTGAATAAACTTACGGTTGCAACACATCCTTGTGATATTTACAAAAATAGGAATAAAAAAGTAAACTAAAAAACATTTCTTTAGCAATAATGCTTTTAAATTATCTTAATTATTAACTGCTATCAAATACTTAAGCATCCCTCTTCCTCTTTTTGTCTGAAATGATCGTAGCTGTTAAGCCTGTGTTTGTATGTGTTCTTTTAGAAAGTCATCCCGTATTTTTTATTTAATTTTTTAATAGAATTTTCAATGTCTTTGTATATATTTATTTTTTTATTGTATGATTATTTTATATTTTAATCGCTTATTATTTTATTCTCATAAGAAATATTCCGAAAATATCAGATTAAGATAGATCATATTAAATCTTAGGGCTGTATATGATTACAATTTTGATATACAAGTATTAGTGAAAAACCACAATGTTAGTTAATGAAATAGCAGCTTGTTTAGTACACATCATTAAAATAATTGGTAAATTATAAGTCTAAAACAATGTCGAAGGTATGAAAAATACAGTGGAATGCAAGACAAGTTTAACTGTTATTATTACTAAATAAAAGGGAAAGTTATGTAGATATCCTCATGTCTGAGTGCATGCATATATATATATATATGTATATAAATATACATATATATGTATATAAATATACATATATATATGTATATAAATATAGATATATATATATGTATATAAATATACATATATATATGTATATAAATATACATATATATATGTATAAAAATATACATATATATATATGTATATAAATATACATATATATATGTATATAAATATACATATATATATATCTAGTATATGTAAATATACACAAACATACCCACCCACAAACACACACACACATATATATATATATATATATATTTGATTGAAGAAATTTTCCTTCTAAGTCAATGTACCATAAGCTTGCAACAAAAGGTGGCAGATAAACATATATAATGTCTAGATTATTAGATACTACCTTCTGTAACTTTCGAACGACATTTAAGACAAATTTAGTCATAATAAAATCCTACATTTAATCCTAAGAGTAACATCATAATAATCTACAACAAATATAGAGGAAGTAGATTCTATTTCTATCCCTTAATATAAGGCCATATATCACGTGTTCATTACACCAGGAGAAAATAAACATATATATGTTGCTTGCACCCCTCGTAACTGGATCTTGAACTCACGGACATAACATAATCCTTTCTATTTTTGCGATTCAAAAATAATTTTAATTCCGCTTATTCTGATTGACTGAGCTTTCACCTTTCCTATATTCTGGATTAACTGTATTAATATGCTAGACGGACGCTAATTAACCAATCAAATATAGCGTCGGAATCGTAAGTAATTTTCCCCTATGAATAAATTGCTGCGGTTATTGCCTTACATTTTACGATGTCAGAATTATATGCATAAACTTTCATTGCTGTTCTCTCTCTCCCTATTTCTCTGTATAACATTTCACGATAATGAAAAAAAAAAGGACAACAATTTATTTCCTCTCTCTCTATCGTTTGCTCGATTTGTACATTTGTTAAAGTAATTAAGTAAATATTTTAAAAGCATTTATAACGCATGGAGTTGTCGAGATACTTTAAAAGTAGTAGTCGGTACGTAAGAGCTCTAGAGAATAGAAGAGATGAGGCAGAGTTTCCTAGACGAATTCGTTCAATATCTGCAGCGTTGGTTTAGAACGTGCAGTCGGGCATTTTCGTGGAGGAGAGTGAGACTTTTCTGTTGACTAATGCGGGGTGATGTCGAGGTTTCTGATGCATTTCATGTATTTGTTGACAGTATTTCTCCACTGTAATTGTTTCACCACCATTCAAAAAACTATAATAGACGAGACCAAATTCTAAACATGAAATTTATCTGGTGCAACTCTGGATGCAGGAAATGTCGTTGAGCTTCAGGGGCCTCTAACAACTGAGCTGATCGTCGTCGGTTGTTGTAAAAACACTTTCCATCACCAAGTCACAGCCCAAACGAAAAACGTGTTCTTTTTGCGTAAAAGTACGGAATATGGTATTTCATTACGCCGTTTTTTAATTGTCTTCCGCTTCATGAAGCATTCATTTATCAAAACTTTTGTTCGTGAGGCATCCATCGATAAATGGAACAGAATGAAATGTGTTTGTCTCTCCACGTTCTAGCCAGTGGTTGGAAATCCTCGTATACGCTACGTCTAACTCAGAAACAATTTTCCTAACAGTTTGCGTGCATTAGTTTCGATTAGGATCATAATTAGTCATTGTCAACATCGGATGACCGATCATTACGCTTAACAGCTTCATGATTTCGTCGCCGCCACGAAATTTCTTGAACCGCCATTTTGTTGTGCGTTCGGTAATGGTTCCTAGGCAACACGTTTCGTTTATATCGCGAGCTGTTGAAACAGCTTTTCGGCATGGTTTTAAGTAAAATAATACAATTATGAGAATTTGCTTTTTTTTTTTTTACAAACTTTCATTTAACGTCCTTAAAGATAGATAGCCTTTATATATATATATATATATATATATATATATATATATATATATATATATATATATATATATATATATATAATGTGTTTATGTGACAAGTTTTCCTATGAACTTAACAACTGTTGGGTCGATTTTATGAAATTTACACGAAGGTACTTCATGTTCCTGGCAGTGTTCGTAGATAGGTTTATTTATTCGATAAATATTGAATATCAAAATAATACGGTGAAATAAGAAACAGTTGATTTTGAACAAATTAACATCTTATTCCGTTTAATATTAAAAGTGCATTGGAGGAGCTGTATTACCGCACAAGCCAAAATACCTGAGATAGAAAATCAACAATAGTTTCTTTGATAAAAGAGGTGAGTTCGAAATATATTTTTCTGTTTCAATAACAATTTCTAAACGGTACTTAACATTTTCATTTTACATATTAGCTATGCCGTTATCACCGCACAACCAGGCATATCAAAGTATTTTTTTTGTAGATGATAGATACTCCTTCGAAATTATATTATATAATATATATATATATATATATATATATATATATATATATATATATATATATATATATATATATATATGGAAAGAGAGAGGGAACTACCGATTTAAACAGTAAAATATGTATTGCACTAATTTTTTGTTCTGACAAGATACTCAAATAAGATATGAGATTTCGCAAATCTCTGAATTTCAAACAAATGCATGATTCTCATAAGAGGTAAGATATTAGGAAATGAGTCTTTTTGCGAAGCTTGTAGTTCGCTGGTACTTAATTAAATAAAACAATTATATGAAAGTAACAAAATTAAAAAAATAAAATTGGATAAATTAAAAGGCAAGGTTTAAAAAAAACCCTGATAGAATGATATGGAGCAGCTTACGTATTTCCAGAACGTAAATATGATAGAATATGTACGCATAAGAAGAGTCCGGAATTATACTGTAGACAAGTAGACTCAAATTTAAATGCAAAATCAAAAAAAAAATAATAAACATAGGAAATATTACTGTTTTCATAGTCTGAGTCTACATATAACACTTTTATCGTTGGCTATTTAAGATGTCGTCGATTTTTTCTTGTTCGTTTTTTTTTACACAATAGCTTCGTGCCTTTACTGTGTCGATTTTCTTATTTTACGGTATGCAAAAACGTGGCATGTTATTTACTTGTGAATCTAACCAGTTAAAGATTTTTTGTCTGTTTTTTTACTTCTTTGTATATCAAATATTGAATCAGTTTTGGATGTGCTTCTTTTGAAGGGATACGTTTTGTGTTCGGTTTTGCGGTGCATGGTTAAGATTTTAAAATTGTTATTGCTTGCAATAAGCCACAAAGAAAACAGAACAACGGAATAGAGTTTAAACGATTTATTAATGGAACGGCAACGTAAAAAGGTTACAACTGAAAAGAGTAGTAAACGTCACCGAGCAAGCGATAGTCGCTCTGGTGTTAATATTTATTTGCATAAATATACACAAAATGTGGCACAAGGCCAAAAATAGGGGGGTTAATGTGGACCTATCTAACATAAAGTTAACTTAACTAGACTTTCACCAGAATACCAGAATCACTCTATGGGAATCCTAATTATAACCCGAAAAATGATATATACATGATGTGTGGGGGGGGGGCTAAACATTTTATATGCAAAAAGAATGAACTATTTACAATGAAAAAATAGTAGTTAGTAAAAGAGCCCCCCCACTACTAAATTGTGGCAGATAGAAAGCTTTGTCAGTCGAAAAGACGCAGGTCCACACGAAAACTGACTTTATTGAATAAACACCACAAAGACGACCTGCATCACTGACAAAGCAGTCCATCCGTCACCTAATTGGGGTCGGGAATGGGGGTTATCGAACCTTAGGTGGGGGAAAAAAGGGGGGGACAAGGGCAAACTAAAAGAGGGACTGGGACGATGAACACATACATACTCTAGCTAAGTTAAAAAATCAAACAATAAAGCCTAACTAACCCATAATCAACTAATCGGTCCGATACTGATGTCTTGTTAGTTCAGGATACCCAAAATCCTTTTTGACCTAAATCAAATCAGAAACGAATTCAAGGCCAGCTCCAGTCACTCTACACAGTCGCGAAGCTTTCACCCACCTTTCGTTGAAATTCACAGGAGTGAGTTTCACCTTCTCCAGCTTAATTCGCATTTTCAACCGATGTTTGAACATGAGAATAAGCTGGGGAGCAGTGAAGGTCTCATCTCCGTAACCTCCTTCTGTCGTGTCGACCAAATCACGCCTCTCATAACAGCTAGCAAACACAGAAAAACATAACGTTCCTCTTTCTTCATACTCGGCGCCCAATTTCAGCACGGGGAAACCGCATCCAGCACAAAAAAACGCCCGTTCAGTATGCGAACCGTGAATCTCTCAACTCACATAACGGTCGAACGATAGCGCAGCGGAAGAAAGCATGGCTTAGGTCTTCCTCCCATTCTCCGCATCGGACACAACTAGGTGTCATTGTAAAACCCGCTATGAAAAGTTTCTCGGATTACCAGCCAGGTGAGCGATGCCTCGTAGTTATCGAAACAGCTCAGCCCGGGCGCCCAAGGCCACATCGAGCGACGCTCCTCATTCGTGAAACCGAACTCCTCAATCTTTTCGTCTCGGACAGATCCCCTCACTAAAACCCTATATAGCGGTTTGCGAGACAACAGCCGGGTGTCAAAGAGGCTTTCATTCACCCGTTGAAGGAACTTCAACGCCTGTCGACACTCGCGATAGAAATGGCATTCGTTTCGGGGCCTCCTGCGTGCCTCCCCCTCAGCCGAATGCACACTCTCCAAAGCCGGAAAGGCTTTCTTAGTGTCTTCCATCCAGAAGACACCGTTCCCTAAGTCAGGTGTACACATTCGGTCTAGGTATATCAGCCTTAGAGTGTGTCTACGTATTTTGATATTCGGCATACCCAGACCGCCTTCAGACGGATGCAGGCAACAGATCTCCCGAGCAACCATGGCTTGCTTTCCGCGCCATAAGAACGCGAAAAGAGCACGCACTAGTTCAAGTAGGGAGGACTTCGGGAGTGGAAGCACTAATAGACGGTATAGGATCAGGGGGTAGATATGAGTATTGCATACCTCCGCCCGACCCTTTAAAGTTAGATTTCTCAAAGACCACAAATGAGCTGTGGTCTTGACCGCTTTCAACACTTCCGACCAATTTTTCTCCAGCTGGAGGTCGGGGCCAAACCAGACGCCGAGTAGCTTGCAGGGCCCATCAGTCCAGCCAAAGGGCCCCTGAAGGGGCGTTCCCCTCCAGGCACCAACACGTAAGCCAATAGACTTAACGTGGTTGATTATGGCCCCTGTTACCTGTGCATACCGTCTTGTTTCTATGTCGACGACTCTAATCTCGGCATTGCTCGTTACAAGCACAGTCACGTTATCGGCATAGGCGGTATACTTTACTGGGGTAGAACCACCTGGCAAAGTAATCCCGCGAAGGACCGGATTCACCCTAAGCTGGCGCAAAAAGGGCTCAAGCGCGATGACATACAGCATGGGTGATAACGGACAACCTTGACGGATAGATCTTGTTAACCTGAAGGGATTCGATCTCACCCCATTCACCTCCACCATAGCACCGGGGTTAGCATACAAGAGGCGAATCCATGAGCGAAACTGGGGTCCAAACCCAGCCGAGCAAAGAACAGCCCCTAAGTAACGATGGTCCACCCTATCGAATGCTTTGGACTGATCTAAATTGATCAGCGCGGCTTCTGTGTCGACTTTCTCTATGATCAAGCGTATCGCGTGCAAATTATCTTGAATCGTCCGGCCCTTAACAGAACACGTCTGTTCGCGACTTATGAGACGATGTAAAACAACCTGCAGACCATTTGCTAAGATCTTGGCCAAAATCTTTAACTCTGTGTTTAACATCGTTAAGGGCCGGAAATTGCTAATCCCATCCCCTCCATTTTTATCTTTGCGAAGCAATTTAATAATTCCCCTGGTAAAGTACTGAGGTATAGACCCGTTCCTAAACCAGGAGTTGAAGAGTGTGGCCAGCAAAGGAATAAAAATGGGCGACAGCCTCAAGTACACCTCGTAAGGCAGACCATCAATCCCAGGGGTCCTGTCTAGCCCGACTTGTTTCAGAGCCTCAAGGACTTCTTCCTCTTTTATGCTACCTTCACACGTAGCTGCTTCGGTCGCTTCAAGGCGAGAAAAGTCAGCTAAATACGTGTCACACTGTTCAATCTCCAGACCGGGCTCCATGGTAAAAAGCTCCTGCAAATAAGCTCGAAAACCCTCCAGGATTCCATCATTTGATGTTACGGTTCGTCCGCCGGCAATGTGACACTGGCGATGTGTCGATCAGTCGCACGTCGACGCTCCTCCGCACGCATTGACGCGGCCATGTTTGTTGCCTCGTTCGGCACTCTTTTTAACCTAGCCCTAACTACTAGACCCTGGTCCTTCCTGTTATCCAGGGAGTCCAGTTCAGCCTTAATAAAGTATAACTATCACTATCCCCCTCCTCCACCGTCCTTTTTAATCAATCATCTAGTGCTGCTTTCGCTGCTCTAGAACTAACATTGAGTCGATGACTAAAATCAGCAGCGAAGGACCTAATTACTTGTTTAAGTTTTCCCCACCACTTATTCCCGATAATGGCTCCCGTCAATTCCCTCTGTATTGTTAGTAAAAGCTGTTCCCGGAAGCCCTTCACGTCGAACAACGACGTGTTGAACTTCCAGTAACTAGCCATCCTAGGTTTAACGCTATCTAAGTTTACCCGAACCCGGACTAACCTATGGTCCGAATAAACTATGTTATGAAAACTTGGACAGTCTAAAAGCCCTAAGTCGACTCTCTTAACTAAGAACGATCGATGTAACTCGAAAGTTGCACCGGATCGGAGCCGCGTCTACCTGTCCAAGTCCAAACTACATCCCCGGGCTTCTCGTTTCGAAATTTATCGACAAGATCAAACTTGTCAATAAAGTCTCGAAACGCCTTAGCATCCCGGTTCTGGTTAGTAGCTCTTGAAGTATTACCCCCGCGATCTAAATCGGGATCCAGGACCGCGTTCCAGTCTCCCGCTAAAACTATCCGCCGAGACGAATTCATGAAGAGCTCAATCCCCCGAAAAAAGGAAACCCTCTCGCCATGGCTATTGGGAGCATAAACCCCAATAAATCGAAATGCCACATCCTTTACGGTAACATCCAGCACGTGCACTCTTCCCTCTGGATCAGCATAGACTGGGTCACACGAAGCATCAAGAGTGCGTCTAACTAGCCAGGAAACACCCCTCGAGTGGGAATCAAAATGTGCTGAATAGAGCTGAAAGTCTCTAAGCAGCACACCCTGATAATCACTGGGAATGAAGTGCGTTTCCTGTACACAGCATATATCCACCCCGAGGCGTTGAAGGTCGCGTGCAACTCGAAGTTTACGAGAGGCGTCCCTCAACCCTCGGACATTCAAAGTAGCTAACCTTAAAGCCATTGTGATCTATCTAGGGTTGGGTATCCTTAACAAACATGGACGGTGCCAAGACACCGACAGCTGTCCCCAATGATCCTGAGGTCATCTCATTAGTGATGGCCCCATCAGGGGACAGACCACCGATGTCTAGAGGAAATGTTAATTAAATCGCTCTATAAAGTGAAGGGTGGATTTTTATGGGGACCCGTCCAACACATAGTTTCTCCATTTAAAGTATGTCGGAGTCGCTAAAAAAGGCTGCTGGAGGAATGATATTAAAAGCAGAGTTTGCTTCCTCCAGCATAGTCCAAACTCCTTTGGCCTCTTCACGACTTCTGACCACAGTTAAAAGTCCTTTGGCATTAGGAAAATTTTCTGGGTTTGTAATGTCCAGTTTGCTTATCTGCTTCACCGCGTAGAGGTTTCGGTAGTCTTTTCTAACGTGATTTTTGGATATGGTCTCTATATTAGCCGTTATCTTACACATGTCTTTGCCCTGAAAAAAAGGGGGTCTTTTCTTTTTTTGGTCTTTTTCCACGGAGGGACTTCTTTGTCTTTTCTTTTCAGAAGTAGAATGGCGAGGTGATGGAGGAGGGGGCATGTCAATTTTCATAGGGGAAGCGGAGGGAGTTTTTGGGGTGTATTGTTTGGGGAGCAGAATGGAGACGGTTTAGGGGACGGTTTAGGGGTCTTTTTGGATGGGGAGCCTAGGGTTGTCAACTTTGGGTCTCTTTTTGGTACGTTTGCGGGAGAGAGGAGTGGCGCTTTACGGGGTGATCTTTTCTCTTTTGGAGGAGGGGGGCAGGCTTTTCGGGGAAGAGAGATTCGGGGAAATCTAATATTTTTTCTTTTTCTTTTTTCTTCTCGCTTTGCTTGCGCTTTTCATCAAGCGAGTCCTTTATTTTTAGCAGGGCCTTAAACTTGTTTGCCCCCCGGGTCTTTACTGGTCCTAATGTCTAATATCTGCTCTTTGGTCAGTTTATCCGCGTACGTTTTACGAGGCGATTTAGAAAACGGTACCAGTGTCCATTGTCTCTTTTTAGGCGATTCCATCTCGGAGTTGAATTTTTTTTCGAATTCTTCTGTTGTGATTTCTTTAATCACTTCAATTTTTTTGCTTGTATTTGGCGTTCTAGCCTCAGGTTCGAGGTGCCCAACAGTCACCTCTTTAGGGTTTGTTGTGTTTGTCACATTGGTTTTGTGTCTTTTTCGGACAGGTGTAGGTTAAGTGACCTACTTCACTACAAATCCAGCAGGTCGGCCTCCTCCCTGTGACCACAATGGGGAGTTTTTCAGCTCCCTCTTCCAGGAAGTAGGGTATTTCGAGGAAAGCTTTTTTGTTTAAAAGGATGTCGAAGGCCCAGACTCCGTTGTACTGGTCCACCTCTATACCAGTAATATCACCGAATTTCAGGAGGTAGGCAGCTAGATATTCACCTGGGGCCGCCCCTGGCACTTCGAAAATGTAAACAGTCGTTCTCCTCCGTCCTAGGTACTCCATTCTTAAAATGTAGTCTTGTGTAATGATTTCTTTTTTAGTTAGTGCGACGCATTCTTCTTCTGTTTTAAACAGGGCGGCCCAGGTATTGTAGCCTCTGCATTTCGTTACACGATCCGCACGCATTCCTGCCGTTGCCAGTAATTTAGTTACAGTTTCCTTAGTTGACCTGATCAATTTTTTGGTCTTGCGATCTACCACAAAAAGTGAGATCGTTTTCTTGGCAAATTCCTGTAGCCGTGGTGCTTCTAACGTAACTCCTGTTTCTGTAACATATTGCAAACATTTCCTTGCTTCCGTTAAAAAGTTGTTAACGTCTATTTTAACTTTGGGTGATTTTGCCCACCCATTCTTTTGTTCGCCACTTTTGTCCTCTTCCGACGGCACATTGCTGGCGGACGCCATGGCCGACGGGTTAGAGAGGGGAAAAAAAATTTAAAAAAAATAATTAAAAAAATAAGGTAAAAGTCCCGTTCAAAAAAAACAGCAGGAAGATAACAGCAATAACAACTTTAACAAATAAAACAAATTTAACACGGCAATAATAATAATAATATGTAAAACAATCGCAGGAAAAATAACAAACCAACGTGACGATCGGTCGCTCTGGTGTTAATATTTATTTGCATAAATATACACAAAATGTGGCACAAGGCCAAAAATAGGGGGGTTAATGTGGACCTATCTAACATAAAGTTAACTTAACTAGACTCTTTCACCAGAATACCAGAATCACTCTATGGGAATCCTAATTATAACCCGAAAAATGATATATACATGATGTGGGGGGGGTTGGGGCTAAAAATTTTATATACAGCAAGCAGGAAATGTTTACAATGAAAAAATAGTAGTTAGTAAAAGAGCCCCCCCACTACTAAATTGTGGCAGATAGAAAGCTTTGTCAGTCGAAAAGACGCAGGTCCACACGAAAACTGACTTTATTGAATAAACACCACAAAGACGACCTGCATCACTGACAAAGCAGTCCATCCGTCACCTAATTGGGGTCGGGAATGGGGGTTATCGAACCTAAGGTGGAAAAAAAGGTGGGGGACAAGGGAAAACTAAAAGAGGGACTGGGACGATGAACACATACATACTCTAGCTAAGTTAAAAAATCAAACAATAAAGCCTAACTAACCCATAATCAACTAATCGGTCCGATACTGATGTCTTGTTAGTTCAGGATAACCAAAATCCTTTTTGACCTAAATCAAATCAGAAACGAATTCAAGGCCAGCTTCAGTCACTCTACACAGTCGCGAAGCTTTCACCCACCTTTCGTTGAAATTTACAGGAGTGAGTTTCACCTTCTCCAGCTTAATTCGCATTTTCAACCGATGCTTGAACATGAGAACAAGCTGGGGAGCAGTGAAGGTCTCATCTCCGTAAACCTCCTTCTGTCGTGTCGACCAAATCACGCCTCTCATAACAGCTAGCAAACACAGAAAAACATAACGTTCCTCGTTCTTCATACTCGGCGCCCAATTGCAGCACGGGGAATTGCAGCACAAAAAAACGCCCGTTCAGTATTTGAACGGTGAAGCTCTCAACTAACTCACATAACGGTCGAACGATAGCGCAGCGGAAGAAACCATGGCTTAGGTCTTCCTCCCATTCTCCGCATCGGACACAACTAGGTGTCATTGTAAAACCCGCTATGAAAAGTTTTTTGTGAACCCAGAGGGCATCTCGGATTACCAGCCAGGTGAGCGATGCCTCGTAGTTATCGAAACAGCTCAGCCCGGGCGCCCAAGGCCACATCGAGCGACGCTCCTCATTCGTGAAACCGAACTCCTCAATCTTTTCGTCTCGGACAGATCCCCTCACTAAAACCCTATATAGCGCTTTGCGAGACAACAGCCGGGTGTCAGAGAGGCTTTCATTCACCCGTTGAAGGAACTTCAACGCCTGTCGACACTCGCACTAGAAATGGCATTCGTTTCGGGGCCTCCTGCGTGCCTCCCCCTCAGCCGAATGCACATTCTCCAAAGCCGGAAAGGCTTTCTTAGTGTCTTCCATCTAGAAGACACCGTTCCCTAAGTCAGGTGTACACATTCGGTCTAGGTATATCAGCCTTAGAGTGTGTCTACGTATTTTGATATTCGGCATACCCAGACCGCCTTCAGACGGATGCAGGCAACAGATCTCCCGAGCAACCATGGCTTGCTTTCCGCGCCATAAGAACGCGAAAAGAGCACGCACTAGTTCAAGTAGTGAGGACTTCGGGAGTGGAAGCACTGATAGACGGTATAGGATCAGGGGGTAGATATGAGTATTGCATACCTCCGCCCGACCCTTTAAAGTTAGATTTCTCAAAGACCACAAATGAGTTGTGGTCTTGACCGCTTTCAACACTTCCGACCAATTTTTCTCCAGCTGGAGGTCGGGGCCAAACCAGACGCCGAGTAGCTTGCAGGGTCCATCAGTCCAGCCAAAGGGTCCCTGAAGGGGCGTTCCCCTCCAGGCACCAACACGTAAGCCAATAGACTTAACGTGGTTGATTATGGCCCCTGTTACCTGTGCATACCGTCTTGTTTCCATGTCGACGACTCTAATCTCGGCATTGCTCGTTACAAGCACAGTCACGTCGTCGGCATAGGCGGTATACTTTACTGGGGTAGAACCACCTGGCAAAGTAATCCCGCGAAGGACCGGATTAACCCTAAGCTGGCGCAAAAAGGGCTCAAGCGCGATGACATACAGCATGGGTGATAACGGACAACCTTGACGGATAGATCTTGTTAACCTGAAGGGCTTCGATCTCACCCCATTCACCTCCACCATAGCACCGGGATTAGCATACAAGAGGCGAATCCATGAGCGAAACTGGGGTCCAAACCCAGCCGAGCAAAGAACAGCCCCTAGGTAACGATGGTCCACCCTATCGAATGCTTTGGACTGATCTAAATTGATCAGCGCGGCTTCTGTGTCGACTTTCTCTATGATCAAGCGTATCGCGTGCAAATTATCTTGAATCGTCAGGTCCTTAACAGAACACGTCTGTTCGGGACTTATGAGACGATGTAAAACAACCTGCAGACCATTTGCTAAGATCTTGGCCAAAATCTTTAACTCTGTGTTTAACATCGTTAAGGGCCGGAAATTGCTAATCCGATCCCCTCCATTTTTATCTTTGCGAAGCAATTTAATGATTCCCCTGGTAAAGTACTGAGGTATAGACCCGTTCCTAAACCAGGGGTTGAAGAGTGTAGCCAGCAAAGGAATAAAAATGGGCGACAGCCTCAAGTACACCTCGTAAGGCAGACCATCAATCCCAGGGGTTCTGTCTAGCCCGACTTGTTTCAGAGCCTCAAGGACTTCTTCCTCTTTTATGCTACCTTCACACGTAGCTGCTTCGGTCGCTTCAAGGCGAGAAAAGTCAGCTAAATACGTGTCAAACTGTTCAATCTCCAGACCCGGCTCCATGGTAAAAAGCTCCTACAAATGAGCTCGAAAACCCTCCAGGATTCCATCATTTGATGTTACGGTTCGTCCGTCCGGCAATGTGACACTGGCGATGTGTCGATCAGTCGCACGTCGACGCTCCTCCGCACGCATTGACGCGGCCATGTTTGTTGCCTCGTTCGGCACTCTTTTTAACCTAGCCCTAACTACTAGACCCTGGTCCTTCCTGTTATCCAGGGAGTCCAGTTCAGCCTTAATTAAAGTATAACTATCACTATCCCCCTCCTCCACCGCCCTTTTTAATCTATCATCTAGTGCCGCTTTTGCTGCTCTAGAACTAAGATTGAGTCGATGACTAAAATCAGCAGCGAAGGACCTAATTACTTGTTTAAGTTTTCCCCACCACTTATTCCCGATAATGGCTCCCGTCAATCCTCTCTGTATTGTTAGTAAAAGCTGTTCCCGGAAGCCCTTCACGTCGAACAACGACGTGTTGAACTTCCAGTAACTAGCCATCCTAGGTTTAACGCTATCTTAGTTTACCCGAACCCGGACTAACCTATGGTCCGAATAAACTATGTTATGAAAACTTGGACAGTCTAAAAGCCCTAAGTCGACTCTCTTAACTAAGAACCGATCGATGTAACTCGAAAGTTGCACCGGATCGGAGCCGCGTCTACCTGTCCAAGTCCAAACTACATCCCCGGGCTTTTCGTTTCGAAATTTATCGACTAGATCAAACTTGCCAATAAAGTCTCGAAACGCCTTAGCATCCCGGTTCTGGTTAGTAGCCCTTGAAGTATTACCCCCGCGATCTAAATCGGGATCCAGGACCGCGTTCCAGTCTCCCGCTAAAACTATCCGCCGAGACGAATTCATGAAGGGCTCAATCCCCCTAAAAAAGGAAACCCTCTCGCGATGGCTATTGGGAGCATAAACCCCAATAAATCGAAATGCCACATCCTTTACGGTAACATCCAGCACGTGCACTCTTCCCTCTGGATCAGCATAGACTGGGTCACACGAAGCATCAAGAGTGCGTCTAACTAGCCAGGAAACACCCCTCGAGTGGGAATCAAAATGTGCTGAATAGAGCTGAAAGTCTCTAAGCAGCACACCCTGATAATCACTGGGAATGAAGTGCGTTTCCTGTACACAGCATATATCCACCCCGAGGCGTTGAAGGTCGCGTGCAACTCGAAGTTTACGAGAGGCGTCCCTCAACCCTCGGACATTCAAAGTAGCTAACCTTAAAGCCATTGTGATCTATCTAGGGTTGGGTATCCTTAACAAACATGGACGGTGCCAAGACACCGACAGCTGTCCCCAATGATCCTGAGGTCATCTTATTAGTGATGGCCCCATCAGGGGACAGACCACCGATGTCTAGAGGAAATGTTAACTTAATCGCTCTATAAAGTGAAGGGTGGATTTTTATGGGGACCCGTCCAACACATAGTTTCTCCATTTTAAGTATGTCGGAGTCGCTAAAAAAGGCTGCTGGAGGAATGATATTAAAAGCAGAGTTGGCTTCCTCCAGCATAGTCCAAACTCCTTTGGCCTCTTCACGACTTCTGACCACAGTTAAAAGTCTTTTGGCATTAGGAAAATTTTCTGGGTTTGTAATGTCCAGTTTGCTTATCTGCTTCACCGCGTAGAGGTTTCGGTAGTCTTTTCTAACGTGATTTTTGGATATGGTCTCTATATTAGCCGTGATCTTACACACGTCTTTGCCCTGAAAAGAAGGGGGTCTTTTCTTTTTTTGGTCTTTTTCCACGGAGGGACTTCTTTGTCTTTTCTTTTCAGAAGTAGAAGGGCGAGGTGATGGAGGAGGGGGCATGTCAATTTTCATAGGGGAAGCGGGGGTGAGTTTTGGGGTGTATTGTTTGGGGAGCAGAATGGAGACGGTTTAGGGGACGGTTTAGGGGTCTTTTTGGATGGGGAGCCTAGGGTTGTCAACTTTGGGTCTCTTTTTGGTACGTTTGCGGGAGAGAGGAGTGGCGCTTTACGGGGTGATCTTTTCTCTTTTGGAGGAGGAGGGGCAGGCTTTTCGGGGAAGAGAGATTCGGGGAAATCTAATATTTTTTCTTTTTCTTTTTTCTTCTCGCTTTGCTTGCGCTTTTCATCAAGCGAGTCCTTTATTTTTAGCAGGGCCTTAAACTTGTTTGCCCCCCGGGTCTTTACTGGTCCTAATGTCTAATATCTGCTCTTTGGTCAGTTTATCCGCGTACGTTTTACGAGGCGATTTAGAAAACGGTACCAGTGTCCATTCTCTCTTTTTAGGCGATTCCATCTCGGAGTTGAATTTTTTTTCGAATTCTTCTGTTGTGATTTCTTTAATCACTTCAATTTTTTTGCTTGTATTTGGCGTTCTAGCCTCAGGTTCGAGGTGCCCAACAGTCACCTCTTTAGGGTTTGTTGTGTTTGTCACATTGGTTTTGGTCTTTTTCGGACAGGTGTAGGTTAAGTGACCTACTTTACTACAAATCCAGCAGGTCGGCCTCCTCCCTGTGACCACAATGGGGAGTTTTTCAGCTCCCGCTTCCAGGAAGTAGGGTATTTCGAGGAAAGCTTCTTTGTTTAAAAGGATGTCGAAGGACCAGACTCCGTTGTACTGGTCCACCTCTATACCGGTAATATCACCGAATTTCAGGAGGTAGGCAGCTAGATATTCACCTGGGGCCGCCCCTGGCACTTCGAAAATGAAAACAGTCGTTCTCCTTCGTCCTAGGTACTCCATTCTTAAAATTTAGTCTTGTGTAATGATTTCTTTTTAGTTAGTGCGACGCATTCTTCTTCTGTTTTAAACAGGGCGGCCCAGGTATTGTAGCCTCTGCATTTCGTTACACGATCCGCGCGCATTCCTGCCGTTGCCAGTAATTTAGTTACAGTTTCCTTAGTTGACCTGATCAATTTTTTGGTCTTGCGATCTACCACAAAAAGTGAGATCGTTTTCTTGGCAAATTCCTGTAGCCGTGGTGCTTCTAACGTAACTCCTGTTTCTGTAACATATTGCAAACATTTCCTTGCTTCCGTTAAAAAGTTGTTAACGTCTATTTTAACTTTGGGTGGTTTTGCCCACCCATTCTTTTGTTCGCCACTTTTGTCCTCTTCCGACGGCACATTGCTGGCGGACGCCATGGCCGACGGGTTAGAGTGGGGAAAAAGAAAATTAAAAAAAATAATTAAAAAAATAAGGTAAAAGTCCCGTTCAAAAATAACAGCAGGAAGATAACAGCAATAACAACTTTAACAAATAAAACAAATTTAACACGGCAATAATAATAGTAATACGTAAAACAATCGCAGGAAAAATAACAAACCAACGTGACGATAAAGACTCCGGGAGCTCTGGTGTTAATATTTATTTGCATAAATATACACAAAATGTGGCACATGGCCAAAAATAGGGGGGGGTTAATGTGGACCTATCTAACATAAAGTTTACTTAACTAGACTCTTTCACCATAATACCAGAATCACTCTATGGGAATCCTAATTATAACCCGAAAAATGATATATACATGATGTGGGGGGGTTGGTGTTAAAAATTTTATATACAAAAAGAATGAAATATTTACAATGAAAAAATAGTAGTTAGTAAAAGAGCCCCCCACTACTAATTGTGGCAGATAGAAAGTTTTGTCAGTCGAAAAGACGCAGGTCCACACGAAAACTGACTTTATTGAATAAACACCACAAAGACGACCTGCATCACTGACAAAGCAGTCCATTCGTCACCTAATTGGGGTCGGGAATGGGGGTTATCGAACCTAAGGTGGGGAAAAAAGGGGGGGGACAAAGGAAAACTAAAAGAGGGACTGGGACGATGAACACATACATACTCTAGCTAAGTTAAAAAATCAAACAATAAAGCCTAACTAACCCATACTAAACTAATCGGTCCGATACTGATGTCTTGTTAGTTCAGGATACCCAAAATCCTTTTTGACCTAAATCAAATCAGAAACGAATTCAAGGACAGCTCCAGTCACTCTACACAGTCGCGAAGCTTTCACCCACCTTTCGTTGAAATTCACAGGAGTGAGTTTCACCTTCTCCAGCTTAATTCGCATTTTCAACCGATGCTTGAACATAGAAACAAGCTGGGGAGCAGTGAAGGTCTCATCTCCGTAAACCTCCTTCTGTCGTGTCGACCAAATCACGCCTCTCATAACAGCTAGCAAACACAGAAAAACATAACGTTCCTCTTTCTTCATACTCGGCGCCCAATTGCAACACGGGGAAACCGCATCCAGCACAAAAAAACGCCCGTTCAGTATGCGAACCGTGAAGCTCTCAACTAACTCACATAACGGTCGAACGATAGCGCAGCGGAAGAAAGCATGGCTTAGGTCTTCCTCCCATTCTCCGCATCGGACACAACTAGGTGTCATTGTAAAACCCGCTATGAAAAGTTTTTTGTGAACCCAGAGGGCATCTCGGATTACCAGCCAGGTGAGCGATGCCTCGTAGTTATCGAAACAGCTCAGCCCGGGCGCCCAAGGCCACATCGAGCGACGCTCCTCATTCGTGAAACCGAACTCCTCAATCTTTTCGTCTCGGACAGATCCCCTCACTAAAACCCTATATAGCGCTTTGCGAGACAACAGCCGGGTGTCAGAGGCTTTCATTCACCCGTTGAAGGAACTTCAACATCTGTCGACACTCGCGATAGAAATGGCATTTGTTTCGGGGCCTCCTGCGTGCCTCCCCCTCAGCCGAATGCACACTCTCCAAAGCCGGAAAAGGCTTTCTTAGGGTCTTCCATCCAGAAGACACCGTTCCCTAAGTCAGGTGTACACATTCGGTCTAGGTATATCAGCCTTAGAGTGTGTCTACGTATTTTGATATTCGGCATACCCAGACCGCCTTCAGACGGATGCAGGCAACAGATCTCCCGAGCAACCATGGCTTGCTTTCCGCGCCATAAGAACGCGAAAAGAGCACGCACTAGTTCAAGTAGTGAGGACTTCGGGAGTGGAAGCACTGATAGACGGTATAGGATCAGGGGGTAGATATGAGTATTGCATACCTCCGCCCGACCCTTTAAAGTTAGATTTCTCAAAGACAACAAATGAGCTGTGGTCTTGACCGCTTTCAACACTTCCGACCAATTTTTCTCCAGCTGGAGGTCGGGGCCAAACCAGACGCCGAGTAGCTTGCAGGGCCCATCAGTCCAGCCAAAGGGTCCCTGAAGGGGCGTTCCCCTCCAGGCACCAACACGTAAGCCAATAGACTTAACGTGGTTGATTATGGCCCCTGTTACCTGTGCATACCGTCTTGTTTCCATGTCGACGACTCTAATCTCGGCATTGCTCGTTACAAGCACAGTCACGTCGTCGGCATAGGCGGTATACTTTACTGGGGTAGAACCACCTGGCAAAGTAATCCCGCGAAGGACCGGATTCACCCTAAGCTGGCGCAAAAAGGGCTCAAGCGCGATGACAGCATGGGTGATAACGGACAACCTTGACGGATAGATCTTGTTAACCTGAAGGGCTTCGATCTCACCCCATTCACCTCCACCATAGCACCGGGGTTAGCATACAAGAGGCGAATCCATGAGCGAAACTGGCGTCCAAACCCAGCCGAGCAAAGAACAGCCCCTAGGTAACGATGGTCAACCCTATCGAATGCTTTGGACTGATCTAAATTGATCAGCGCGGCTTCTGTGTCGACTTTCTCTATGATCAAGCGTATCGCGTGCAAATTATCTTGAATCGTCCGGCCCTTAACAGAACACGACTGTTCGGGACTTATGAGACGATGTAAAACAACCTGCAGACGATTTGCTAAGATCTTGGCCAAAATCTTTAACTCTGTGTTTAACATCGTTAAGGGCCGGAAATTGCTAATCCCATCCCCTCCATTTTTATCTTTGCGAAGCAATTTAATGATTCCCCTGGTAAAGTACTGAGGTATAGACCCGTTCCTAAACCAGGAGTTGAAGAGTGTGGCCAGCAAAGGAATAAAAATGGGCGACAGCCTCAAGTACACCTCGTAAGGCAGACCATCAATCCCAGGGGTCCTGTCTAGCCCGACTTGTTTCAGAGCCTCAAGGACTTCTTCCTCTTTTATGCTACCTTCACACGTAGCTGCTTCGGTCGCTTCAAGGCGAGAAAAGTCAGCTAAATACGTGTCAAACTGTTCAATCTCCAGACCCGGCTCCATGGTAAAAAGGTTCTGCAAATGAGCTCGAAAACCCTCCAGGATTCCATCATTTGATGTTACGGTTCGCCCGTCCGGCAATGTGACACTGGCGATGTGTCGATCAGTCGCACGTCGACGCTCCTCCGCACGCATTGACGCGGCCATGTTTGTTGCCTCGTTCGGCACTCTTTTTAACCTAGCCCTAACTACTAGACCCTGGTCCTTCCTGTTATCCAGTTCAGTCTTAATTAAAGTATAACTATCACTATCCCCCTCCTCCACCGCCCTTTTTAATCTATCATCTAGTGCCGCTTTTGCTGCTCTAGAATTAAGATTGAGTCGATGACTAAAATCAGCAGCGAATGACCTAATTACTTGTTTAAGTTTTCCCCACCACTTATTCCCGATAATGGCTCCAGTCAATTCCCTCTGTATTGTAAGTAAAAGCTGTTCCCGGAAGCCCTTCACGTCGAACAACGACGTGTTGAACTTCCAGTAACTAGCCATCCTAGGTTTAACGCTATCTAAGTTTACCCGAACCCGGACTAACCTATGGTCCGAATAAACTATGGTATGAAAACTTGGACAGTCTAAAAGCCCTAAGTCGACTCTCTTAACTAAGAACCGATCGATGTAACTCGAAAGTTGCACCGGATCGGAGCCGCGTCTACCTGTCCAAGTCCAAACTACATCCCCGGGCTTTTCGTTTCGAAATTTATCGACAAGATCAAACTTGTCAATAAAGTCTCGAAACGCCTTAGCATCCCGGTTCTGGTTAGTAGCCCTTGAAGTATTACCCCCGCGATCTAAATCGGGATCCAGGACCGCGTTCCAGTCTCCCGCTAAAACTATCCGCCGAGACGAATTCATGAAGGGCTCAATCCCCCTAAAAAAGGAAACCCTCTCGCCATGGCTATTGGGAGCATAGACCCCAATAAATCGAAATGCCACATGCTTTACGGTAACATCCAGCACGTGCACTCTTCCCTCTGGATCAGCATAGACTGGGTCACACGAAGCATCAAGAGTGCGTCTAACTAGCCAGGAAACACCCCTCGAGTGGGAATCAAAATGTGCTGAATAGAGCTGAAAGTCTCTAAGCAGCACACCCTGATAATCACTGGGAATGAAGTGCGTTTCCTGTACACAGCATATATCCACCCCGAGGCGTTGAAGGTCGCGTGCAACTCGAAGTTTACGAGAGGCGTCCCTCAACCCTCGGACATTCAAAGTAGCTAACCTTAAAGCCATTGTGATCTATCTAGGGTTGGGTATCCTTAACAAACATGGACGGTGTCAAGACACCGACAGCTGTCCCCAATGATCCTGAGGTCATCTCATTAGTGATGGCCCCATCAGGGGACAGACCACCGATGTCTAGAGGAAATGTTAACTTAATCGCTCTATAAAGTGAAGGGTGGAGTTTTATGGGGACCCGTCCAACACATAGTTTCTCCATTTTAAGTATGTCGGAGTCGCTAAAAAAGGCTGCTGGAGGAATGATATTAAAAGCAGAGTTGGCTTCCTCCAGCATAGTCCAAACTCCTTTGGCCTCTTCACGACTTCTGACCACAGTTAGAAGTCTTTTGGCATTAGGAAAATTTTCTGGGTTTGTAATGTCAAGTTTGCTTATCTGCTTCACCGCGTAGAGGTTTCGGTAGTCTTTTCTAACGTGATTTTTGGATATGGTCTCTATATTAGCCGTGATCTTACACACGTCTTTGCCCTGAAAAAAAGGCGGTCTTTTCTTTTTTTGGTCTTTTTCCACGGAGGGACTTCTTTGTCTTTTCTTTTCAGAAGTAGAAGGGCGAGGTGATGGAGGAGGGGGCATGTCAATTTTCATAGGGGAAGCGGGGGGGTGAGTTTTGGGGTGTATTGTTTGGGGAGCAGAATGGAGACGGTTTAGGGGACGGTTTAGGGGTCTTTTTGGATGGGGAGCCTAGGGTTGTCAACTTTGGGTCTCTTTTTGGTACGTTTGCGGGAGAGAGGGGTGGCGCTTTACGGGGTGATCTTTTCTCTTTTGGAGGAGGGGGGCAGGCTTTTCGGGGAAGAGAGATTCGGGGAAATCTAATATTTTTTCTTTTTCTTTTTTCTTCTCGCTTTGCTTGCGCTTTTCATCAAGCGAGTCCTTTATTTTTAGCAGGGCCTTAAACTTGTTGCCCCCGGGTCTTTACTGGTCCTAATGTCTAATATCTGCTCTTTGGTCAGTTTATCCGCGTACGTTTTACGAGGCGATTTAGAAAACGGTACCAGCGTCCATTCTCTCTTTTTAGGCGATTCCATCTCGGAGTTGAATTTTTTTTTTCGAATTCTTCTGTTGTGATTTCTTTAATCACTTCAATTTTTTTGCTTGTATTTGGCGTTCTAGCCTCAGGTTCGAGGTGCCCAACAATCACCTCTTTAGGGTTTGTTGTGTTTGTCACATTGGTTTTGGTCTTTTTCGGACAAGTGTAGGTTAAGTGACCTACTTCACTACAAATCCAGCAGGTCGGGCTCCTCCCTGTGACCACAATGGGGAGTTTTTCAGCTCCCGCTTCCAGGAAGCTTCTTTGTTTAAAAGGATGTTGAAGGACCAGACTCCGTTGTACTGGTCCACCTCTATACCGGTAATATCACCGAATTTCAGGAGGTAGGCAGCTAGATATTCACCTGGGACCGCCCCTGGCACTTCGAAAATGGAAACAGTCGTTCTCCTCCGTCCTAGGTACTCCATTCTTAAAATGTAGTCTTGTGTAATGATTTCTTTTTAGTTAGTGCGACGCATTCTTCTGTTTTAAACAGGGCGGCCCAGGTATTGTAGCCTCTGCATTTCGTTACACGATCCGCACGCATTCCTGCCGTTGCCAGTAATTTAGTTACAGTTTCCTTTGTTGACCTGATCAATTTTTTGGTCTTGCGATCTACCACAAAAAGTGAGATCGTTTTCTTGGCAAATTCCTGTAGCCGTGGTGCTTCTAACGTAACTCCTGTTTCTGTAACATATTGCAAACATTTCCTTGCTTCCGTTAAAAAGTTGTTCACGTCTATTTTAACTTTAGGTTGTTTTGCCCACCCATTCTTTTGTTCGCCACTTTTGTCCTCTTCCGACGGCACATTGCTGGCGGACGCCATGGCCGATGGGTTAGAGAGGGGGAAAAAAATTAAAAAAATAAGGTAAAAGTCCCGTTCAAAAATAACAGCAGGAAGATAACATCAATAACAACTTTAACAAATAAAACAAATTTAACACGGCAATAATAATAGTAATACGTAAAACAATCACAGGAAAAATAACAAACCAACGTGACGATAAAGACTCCGGGAGCTCTGGTGTTTTACCCACACCTGGGAGCAAAAGGTCTATGGTTTATATAATAGATTGAACAGTCCATTTGGAGGGTGATGCCCTCACAACATAAATATAAGATTGGAAATTATAACATGTATATTAAAGTACTTTAAGACACCATGATGTAGCAGCACAAACGAAGAACAATATAATAAATTCTCATTATGTGATGACAAAACAAATTGAAGCACAACAATATTCATATATTAGCATGGAAAATTTAATTGTTTAGTGGTATAAATAAATCAAGACAAGTATTTTTACATTTAATTTATTCCATTTTGAATGAAACATGATTTCTTGATTTATTCTTTAAATCTTGATCATTAATTGAATACGAAATTGCATATAAATAACGGGATTAATTCTGTTGTTACATTGAACATGCATTGATTTGATAAAATAAAACAACAGTGGTAATTACAGTGTATTCCTTTACTTTTCGTATGTTTACAAAAACGTTAATTCGCCTAGTATTTACATTCTAAAGCGCTTCAATTTAGACGCTTTCATTACGCAATAAATAAATATTTTTTTGTCGATTCCGTAGTTTATCACAGTGACTATGCAGGATTAAAAAAAATAAAAAAACCAAATCCATCTAATTTGACCAAGCTTGAAGTATAAAGATATAACATTTTACTTACCTTGCCACGAGGTTCCACATATATACAATCAAGATGAAACCTTAAATAGAAGATTCGTGTAATATCTTAGCAGGCATTTCGTAAGTAAATTAAAATTCTTTGAAAACCCAATAAAATACAAAGAAAATATGTTCTTAATTGATAAAATCCTTTTTTAAAACTCTGTTTTAATAACTGCTGAGATTAACTTATAATTTTTAATAACTGCTAATATTAACCTATAATTTTTAATAACCGCTAAGATTAACTTATAATTTTTAAATTAAAGCCCCGAATATTATGGAAACTCACCATGCGAAAAATGTTGATTTTCATTATTTGAAGCATATTACATGATATATCCGAAAACATTTGACCTTGTAAATAAATAAAACAAAAATAGGTATTGTTCAACAACTGCATCGATTTTATATGTAAAATGAACGAAAAATTCACTGCCTATTTCTTGTCAACACAAAGGTTTTAAAGACAGAAATAGTATTACTAATATATACTCGCACCCATCATCTCGCTTATTAAATAATATAGTCGGGAATTTTCGGGATTCTTGTCTATTTTAATTGATTAACATTTAAGTTGTAATATGTTATATATCTTCATATTTTTATCACAGAAATTCCAACAACAGATTCCACATGCAAATATATTATCTCTAAATTGTTAGCCACTATCTTACGTAACGATAACACGACATTTTATACACATGTAGTCGTTATATTAAAATACTTCATTTCATCCTTGGAGCAACTATATCACAATCGATGCATCTTTAGAGGAAGTAGTACTTACTTTTCCGCTAAATATTAAGCCCCCCTTCCAACCCGATTGAAGGCCTGGCGAAATATTCACATTCTCCCGATATTGTACTTGCACCTTCGTTACTGGATCATAAGCATATAGAAATAACATAATCTTACCATGTCCAGGTTCACAAATAATAAATTATTTTTAAAATTCTGCTCATTATCATTGGCTGAGAGCTGAGAATTCGATTATTCTGGAAACCACTTACTAATACATAAATATACGCTCCAGAACATTTCAAACATGACGATACTTTCGACAAGAGGTTATTATTTTAAAAACTTAAACCAAATGCAAACATAATAATAACTCATATACGGAAAATTAAAAAATAACAACTGTTTTGTCGTGGAACAACAATGAAGATAAGAACAATCGAGTCGAGGTTAGGTTAAAGAACAAGTGTATTTACAATGATGTACAATCATAGGAAAGCGTGTATATCTGCTAGGCACTCGGTTAGTAGTTGAAGTGCAGCCGCCTCGCTCTTACCGGTGTTGGAATTACTAGCGCTATTTATAGTTCTAATAGATGTAAATTCCTTTGTTCAAGGAAGGCCAGTATAATAATAACTTTACACATACTTATGCACACAATACCAACACGCAACTATTCCTCCAAGAAACAAACCCTGATAAAAATATGGACTCGAAACATATTTTATTGTTCTTACTTCGGTTTGGTGCAACGAATCTTACACGCTGCTATCTTTTTCCTTTACTTTATTTTATACCAGGGCATTTTTGAAAAACATTGTTATACTTTATTACATTTACTTTTAATGTAAGCGACTAAAATTACTTGCATATTTTCCTACGATTAACAAGGTTTTAATTATATTACTCATCTTGTTGGCATAGGTTTTCGACTATTGGAGAAAGAACGAACGAGAGAGAGTTGGGAATAATATAAAGATGAAGATTGAGAGAGAGAGAGAGAGGGGGGAAGAGAGGAAATAAAAATTGGTGTAAATATTGGTCGCTCTCTAATGCTATTTTTCTGACGAAGAGAAAAAAACAAAAAATAACAGCCTCAATATTATCTCTAACCGTTTTTCATTCCCCTCTTTCTCTTTCTCTCCTTTTTTCTCTCCCCCTCTGTCTCCCTGTATATATTTTCCTTAGTCTCTCTCACTGTATATATTCTTTGTACCTAGTTCTCATTCTCTCTCTATCTCTATTCCCCCGCTCTCTCTCTCTCTCTCTCTCGCTATCGCTTGCTCGCTCGCTTATTAGATTTCTGTTTCTGCCGAAATAAAAAAAACGAATGTTTCGGCGTCCAAGTTATCCGCACCAGGTTTTATTCCTTCACTCTCTGGGTCGCTTTTTACATTTCTCTTTCTGCCCGAATAAAAAACAAATATTTTACGGCGTCAACACTACTTACAAGAGTTTTTATTTCGATTCTCTATCTTGCTCGCTTTTTACATGCCTTTTTCGGTTTCAAAATGAAAACCCCAAGTATTTTACGTCGTCAATATTATCTACCGCATTCTCTATCTACTCTCTCTCTATTTCTCTCTCTATCTACTTCTCTCTCTTTCCCTCTTATACATTCTTCTCAAATCTACTACGCCCTCACATTCTCAAATTTTCTAACTTGCTCTTTTATCACCCCTATTATTATTTCTCTTGTCTCTAGTATTGTGTATGTAGGTTCGTTGTACACTACTTGTTGCTACGATTAATAGCTATCATAAAATCAAAAAAAAAATACATTCTACCTACTGGTCATAACGCTTTTACTTACGTATTCACAGATTGTCGTGAAACAACTATCGGAGCTGAGAATAACAGTCCGCAAATATATAGATACAATACTGTTTGCTACTAATTAACTTACGAATATTTTTATAGAAGATAAAAATAATCAGTTTGCTATACTAATTACTTCTAAAAACTGAGTTTTCTTTCTTTTTTTTTGGAGGGGAGTTCATTTTCACTAACAAGGGACAGCAACGCGTATTCGGGTACGTCTAGTATATATATATATATATATATATATATATATATATATATATATATATATATATATATATATGTGTGTGTGTGTGTGTGTGTGTGTGTTAAGTTTTGAGACATTTGTGTTGAGCAAAGTTGGCGGCTTAGTTTAGATCAGTAACCAAGATGACGACAAAGAATCAAATGCGGTAGTCGCGTAGTTTACCTCTTACGTTCTGAGATATTATGTTGAACAAAGATGGCTGGTAGCAGAGCGTAGTTCGATCTACGGACCTGTTTTTTCAGCACAAATATCTCACAACTTAACAATATATATATATATATATATATATATATATATATATATATATATATATATATATATATATCAGATAATATAATTTAATTAATGAGGCAATGTTGCCTCTTACAGTCCAGTAGATTATAAATGTAGTTTTTTCCCCGTATTTCATTGTCTTGCGCATATTTTTTTCTTCTCAAATTCTTTTATTTATTTATTTGTTACTGAGATTTCTAATAATTATTAAGATTATTTTTTACTGAGATTTCTTATAATTATTAAGATTAATGACTAATACAATTGACATTTTTACACATGTTTCCGCAACAATATTAGAAAATATTTTAAAAAATCACTTAAAAACTAAATGCATTAAAATGAATTTTCATATGATTGCAAAACAGTTATCGTAATGGAATTCACATATGTGTTTTTATATCTGTTTTAGTTTTAAGACAGCAATCCATCGTGGCAATTGGTATGTATAAAGAAGGACTTGGCATTTTACTTTAAGTTTTTTTATATTTGTTGCTTCGAAGGTATTGTGTAAATTTTAACATCAAAATTTTACTTAGTTCTTATAAATTATTTAAACAAAAACACATCTATATAAAATATACGCGATCTACCGGTGCTTTATCGGACATTTAAACCTTTGATCTGATCACCATATGAATACGAACCAAACATTTTTATCACCATTCCACATAAAAAAATGACTTTTAATTTTAATAAAGTTTTCATTAATAATTTCCAATACAACTTTAATGAATAATTATCCTTATTTATTGACAGAAATTCTGCATCTTTGTTGCCTTAAGAAGTTTAAATCTTCTATTTATATATATAAACCCTGCTTACTGTAAACAGTATATTTTCTATTATGAAACACATATGCGCTCGATCGGGTTTCACAGTGTATCGCACATTTTATACATTGCACTTAAGTAACATATAAAGACGTGTGAAGCATTACTATCAACGTAACAATATACATTTTGATTATAAAGGTTTTATTATGAATCGAAATATCAGAATTAATTTTAATAAATACATATTTATTTATTCTAAAATATCTGCACTTGTTCATTCTTTTATACCGTAGGATGTTAATATATATATATATATATATATATATATATATATATATATATATATATATATACATATATATATATATATATTTATGTATATATATATATATACATATATATATATATTTACATGCTATGTATATATTTCTAATTCTAATTCGGCAATGGTTTAGTAAACCTTGTTTCAATGAGCGCTCCCCCTCATTAGTGTTGAAAGGCGTGTGTTTGGAGAACAAGCGTTTGGTTTGCTGACAAAAATACTGTACCATTTATATATGAATACACATAATAACATTGATTTCATCTAACGGATTGAATATCCTCAGTAAGATGAAACACGTAAATACTCAACAGCTAAAGTGTATATAATATTCAACAATAACTTATTAGTTTTTATGTATAATTATGTATACACACATATGTGTACGTATATATATGCATGTATACATATATCCGCATACATAATTATTTATTACAAGTAATAATATATAATAACTATCTATTATATATAAGAAGTAATAAATCGATATACATATTTATATATAAATAAACACACACACATCTATATAAGTATATATATATATATATATATATATATATATATATATATATATATATATATATCCTTTATAAGGTACCTGCAAAGCGAAAAGTGTATTTTACAGCTGCACAATATCAAAATCCCAAATGTAATTTCAAATAATACTAACCATTCAAATATTTTCGCATAGACTAACACCAGCATACTATTAATGAATAACAACACTCCCATTAAGCCATACAAAAATCTAATAAACCAAACATCTTGCATGGCAATTCCACTGTTAATCAATCTGAGAGCAACTATTACAACTCTATTAAACAAAATACGATACATTTTGGTTCTACTCCTTGGCTTATAAAAACGGAGTCTCGTCACATGAAGACTCTTTCCAAAAATATTCTTAAAAAAACAGACAGGTCTAGCAAAGTATATTTGGTATCTCAAACATATGAATATCCCTTTTAATTTAAATGGAAAGTTTTAGTCTCTTATAAAGCGTATAAACCTAGTGAAAAATTCTGCAGCCTTTGCAGATTTGAAGTCCTGGCTATATTAAATTTCAATAGTAATATGTCTACACTTTTAAACCGGAAGGACGAGATTTGTATGGTTGTATTCATGAACGTTATTTTAAATTTGACACACCAAACCACCATAGAATAAGAAAAATCTGATAATCACCGCTTTGTGATATATAATTTCATAAATTTTACTTATATTATAAGTATTACTTCTATTTCTATTACTATCATTATTATAAATCTTATTATTATTTATGTATTTTCATTATCATAACTATTATTATCTATTTATTATATTATCACTAAGATTTTATAATTAATATTATTGAGCTTATTTAATTGTAATATATTAAGCGTTATAATAAATAAATAGATAATCCCTAAAATAATTAGAAGGTTGTCTAAGGCATGTATATATATATATATATATATATATATATATATATATATATATATATATATATATTTCATATAAAAATAATGTGTTCTTTTAAACTTCAAAAAAACATAAGATTAATAACTTAGTTTTATTTAATTTTATTTCATTTGCAAATATTTCCAGGAATATTTCCAGAGTTTTTTTTTTTTAAGTATTGATTTCTAGTTTATGTTATTTTTATACTTACAGAATATGCATAAATTCATATATATATATATATATATATATATATATATATATATATATATATATATATATATATATTCTTTATCATGGATATAGATATGTTTCTTTTTCTATTCTTTATAATATATATATATATATATATATATATATATGTTTCTATTTCTATTTTATTATTTAATTCATATAAACGTTTTTCTTTCATGTATTAGTAAAAATAGTAGCCATATTATTGTACATTTTTTTTTTTATTGGGGAAGTGGTATCTTCCACAGAAGCGCCATGTATTAAACAGCTTCCCTGTTTTTAAATCTCCGAAACAGCTTCATGATAAACAACTGTTGATCCTCGTTTTCTATTTACAAAATTTTAGTTAAGGTTTTCTCTTTTCATCCTTATGTCGTTAAACACTGTTTTAAAATTGAAGACTTTTGCGAAATCGGCTTATGAAAATGCGTAGTCTATTTCTATTTAACAATTTTAGCAAAGGCTTTTTTTTCTTCATTCTTATATAAATGAATTCCCTTTGGTCATTATAAACATTTTAATAGTCGGACTGTGTAGGTGCTAAGTCTGCTATAGGTTAAAGTTAATATATTTTCCCCAGCCGGGAATTTAAACTGCATTCAAAGCTTCTTTAGACTATATATATATATAATATATATATATATATATATATACACCCCCCATATATATATATATATATATATATATATATATATATATATATATATATATATATATATATATATATATCGGCATCACCTAAATTGTGCTTGTTCATATATTTATATCTTTATCGGATCCGGAATCGTCACACAAAATTTATATATATATATATATATATATATATATATATATATATATATATATATATATATATATATATATATATATATACCATTGTCGCTTAATAGAAATTTGTCCAATTCAAGAAAATAAAATGATATGTATTCCCACCTTAATTCTCATCTGAAAACAACAAGAAATTAAGATTTGTTCTAGGCTTTTAGAACTGTTAAAATTTGTAAGTATAATTATAAAAACAAATTATTTGGCAAAAGTAAAAATAATGCGCCTCCGTTTTTTAAATCCTTGTTCGTAGCAAGCATCTTATTTTAATGCTAGATTGTGTGGGAGACAGAAAATTATATATTTATAAAATTTGCTAAATTTAGAAGAAAATGTGTTATGATGTTTAGGCGTTTTCCTTTTCATAAATAATATTCTGAAGTATAAAACACGATGTTGGAAACAACTTTAGGATAATTGGTCATCAAAATATTTATTCCTTGCGTGTAGTGTAAATTATGGTAATTTCATATAAGTTTTCATGATGAAAACCTTCCAGTATATTTAAACAAATTCGATATTTAGTGCGTGTTTTCGACAGAGTTACCGTTTAAAATATTGATTTAATATTATGATAAACAAATCGTTTTCGAAAATAATTATATGCTTCATGCATTTAGAATACGACACTTACGGGTCTCTACAATATTCAAGTGTGTGACTATACAAAATAGAGACGTAGAAAAGTACATTAATTATTTATATGATTCGCGCTACACTAACATTGATTTGTTAGTTATGCACCCTTTATTACAATTAAATTTCAACTACAATTTTGACGCGTTTATACAAAACAATGGAAATTCTATAAGAAGTCGTTCTACGACGTTCTAATCTTCAAGAAGAAAATCCAGTTTAAATATAATGTACAACATTTATGTGTTTGTTGAAAAATCATCCCTCCAAAAGATTCGTAGTGTCTACATATGTCTACATTAATATAATATATTTGTTAGGTTTAAAGATAAATTAAGAAGGTGGATTATGTTGTGGTTATAAAGCTTAAACTCTGCGTTTTAAGACTACAAAAAATATGAAACAATTGAAATGAAACGGAAAAATATTTATCACTACGTACTTCGTTTATACTTGCTGAACGATCATTCCTCCCATATTAACAATAATTCTTAAGGCGTGTGAAATTTCAACAATAAATTTGAAGTTGATATAGCGATACAAGATGAATTAACTATAATTACACGCATTAAGTCACATTACAAATGAAAAAAAAACTAATTTGTTTCTATTGATTTATAGTTATATAAATAAGTAACCAATAAACTATTAAGAACTCATCTCTTATTTGTGGTACTACTAAGAAAATACATAAATAATTATATGTAAACATATTTCTATTTAAATGAAAATATCCCGAGTAAAACATTATCCCTTCGAAGAAATAATTAAAAAATATTAAAACGAGATGACTGTTTTATAAATGAAAAGCAAATATTGACATTGATTTTCTCATTAATAGGATATTAAAAAAAATATCTAATTACGAAATGAGAATATTCAATTTGTAGCTTGAATAATGTTTTTGTTTCTGGTCATTAACAATTTAGAATTGTAAAAAGTCACGCTAGGATAGGGGTTACTCATAAATAGGTACGGGATTATATAGAACTAATATTTTTATGAATTATAATAACTCTGACAGACCATAGAAAAGTGTGTTTCAAAGTTAACTGTCTGATTGATGAAACAAAATCTTTAACTCATACACATATTTTTATAACTTTTTAAGGAACTTCTAAAAGAAAGTATTAACTAGTGGCGTGTGGGCCAATCAAAAATAATATCAATCCTTAAAAATTGTGAGTGTATTTATTAAAATGTTATTTAGTCTGAATTATTATATCATATTCTAATATAGGATTGATCAATATAGCTGTGGATATTTGTTAATGTATTTTCCAGACACATTTAAGGCCGTGATATATTACAATTTTTTTCATCCATTTCGCGTGTATGAACATACACAGGACACGGATTAAAAGAATTGGAATATATTACGGAATTATCATGTCAGTTTTCCATATATGCACACATTATATATTGGGTTTGTAAAAAGATGATTAATTGGTCCCGGCTGATCGGCTATTTTTACGAAATAAATATTATGAACTTGGGTTCAAAGCAACCTGCAACATAACGGTTCGTGGGAAATATATAGAAAAGGCACAATGAAGTAAGAGTGATTTAAGAATTAAGAATAAAAAATAAAGATAGTGTAGAGAGAGAATTATGCTGCTATCCTTTACAGGAGTCAATCACTTGGGCTTTTTTTTCTGACGACGTTTCCGGAATTACTGCTATATCCTCGCAGAGCGACTGCTTCCTAGGGGAGATAACCGATATGCATATAGATGATACAAGTATTTATTACACCAAGACTTCAATAGTGTTGCTTTTACAATATTTCCTCTGGGTCTTCTTGACGTCATTATAGACAAGGTTTTACTCGTCGGCATTGCCGATAAGGGCCATTTGCTGAAACTAGAATAGTTTTTTTTTTATAAACTTGCAAACAAATTTATTTAAATAAAAAAGGATTATTTTGTTTCATAATCAAAAATATGCATGGTGAAATCCAGACCCATTTCCAAACTCTTCCTCGCCGGGTGCAACCTAATAAAAGTTGTTGTACCTCTGTCCCAGGCGGCATATATGGAAAACTGTTTGTTTTTTCTAATAACATTATAATACTGCTCCCATAAAAAATCGATAAAGAGAGTAAGGGAAAGAGAAAAGAAGATGAAAAAAATATGCATACATTTTAAATAACAAAAATACTGAAATATTATCATTGTTTGAGAAATGCTTGGGTCAGCAAACCGGTTTCATTGTAGCTCCTGTGCGCCCGGTTTACATAAAAAAAAACATCGGATATCACTCGCTGCCTGCCAATCTTTAAAACTGACAGGCTTGACATTAAGAGATCTTCACAAACCTGGCTCTAGGTGTCTCCCTGTTTGTAGAGGACATATCTAGCACAAGAGCCTTAAATGTTGAGTTTGCTTATTCATTGTGCCATATTAGAAGCGGAGAAAAGAAAACACATACACACATACATGACGTGAGAAAAAGATATCATAGTATAAGTAGAAAAGGAGAGAAAATGAAAAGGAGGAAGAGCAGACAATTCCGCATGTCTACTAATAAAATCTTCCGTAGTATGTTAGATAAAAAAATGTGCCTTTACATTATTTCAATCAAATGCAATTTTTCAATTTGTTAAAATTGTTCACAATAATAATGTAACGCACGAATTTTATGAAAATTTTAACAGATTACTCGGCGCAGGATTGTTAGGGAGTAAAGTCTTTTCGAAAATGATATATTTCGTTGTGAAGTCGGAAAATTCAATATATTATTAATTAAATTAAATATATTATTAATTAAATTAAATTGTATAATTATAAGTATGCGTTATTCCAGTTTAGAACATTATTTTTCAGAATAAAATAGGTACGGATTTGTCATTTTTTCTGTGTTTTTGTTTTACTGGTAATAACTAGAAACGCATTATGTATTATTGTGCAAATTATACTATTCTTACGTTTTTCCTTTGAATTGTTAATTTCAGTATCAACGAGATTGATCTTTGTTGGGCTATCCATACATGAATTATTGCATTTAAATTCAAACATTGCTAAAATGTTTCAGTTCCGATTAATACTCCATATAAGGACATTCTTAGAAACAGCACTATGCTACTTACCCTCTAATGGTTTTCTACTTTCACTACCCCAGTCATCACCGGAGTTGTTATTTTGTTTCGACGTTACGTGCTTCCAACACTTATGCCGGCCATTTATCTCGCTAGCTAGGAAACGCTTCACGTTTACTAATATCGAAAATTCGATTTGCTTAACAAACATATGATGTCGTTCCATGTTCTATAATCAGCGAACAGAACATACTACTTCTTCGATGCATTTAATATAGACGCCCCCTTATACAGTACCCAACTTAAAGGAGATGTTGCTCGCTAATGGATGGTTGTGCCTAACAAACCAAATAAATCGATGTGCCGGTCAGTTTCCGACAGTTCCGTATCCTGTCCATAAGTGTCAGTTACTAACTAAACATCAATGTTAGTCATCTTGAAAACCGCCAATGGCCCAACAGCGCCTACCACTGAATAATAAGACGAGACAATAGATGACAATGCACGAATATTGAAGGCATGTCAGTTCTTTTTATTGCAGTCCAATGAGAGTGACACTGGTCATGATTGATACTAACTGACAGTGATCGACTATGATCAAACTAAAATAACTGCTCATAATCTCTTATGACCAAAGTCCGTACCAATGAAAACAGTCAGTTTAATTTCGATTATTTTATTATCGTCATGAATCTGATCTAGCCTTATGTCAACCTGGCAACGCCAGCACACAGGTCATGCTAAGCATTGTCCGCCACTTAGTATGGCGATTAACCGATCGCAGTTAATATGAAAATGCAATACACTTTGTTTCATGCGCAAACCAAATGAATTATTCTTTTATTAGATATTTGGGTTGAGTTTTACATGAATGTTTTAAACAGTGGCGGCCTTTTACACCTGAACGTATTAATCCGATATATTGTTAAAGTAATCTGTCAAATGTAAACAAAATTAAAACTATGTATTTTTCTGTTATTAGATCTGTCAGTTTATACTTTAAAATAACATTTTCCCGTCTGTTATCCATGTTGAAAATTGTGTTTTTATTAACACGGTCACACATCTGTATTTAAAATGTATATCGATGTTCTGTTTAACTGAGCAATGACATTAGTCTGTAAAATTAAATCAGAAATAATTTTTTCGGGAAACAAGCATAAATATGAGACGTGTGTTTTGGAATTCTATTAGGCGTGTTTCACATATTTGTTTCTGTTCGTCAGGATGATTATAGTGATATATATCTACGTTTTAGAGGTTTCCCGCAACTGTTTGCGAGTCGATGTTCGGTATTCTACGCGATTGAATTTTATGTGCCATTTAGCCGGGCTCTAACGCATGAGTCTCGTACAATTTTAAATGCTAACAACTCCTTATGGATGAGACACTCTCTGCATATGTATGTCGTGTTTGAGTTTGATATATTTCGTATGGATAAATAATTAAGTGTTAACGATTCTTAATCATCAAATAATTAGGTGTTAACGATTCTTAATCATCAAATGCTGCATTAATAAATAACTATTTATTTGGTTAAATTAGACACACGGCTATCAAAACTCACTATTTGTTATTAGAAAAAATGCGGACAAAACTCGTCACTCAAAATTCGAACAGCTCTTGTCAAAACTCACTAATCACAAACTTAACACACTGCTGATATACCTGCTACAACTTGGATATCCAACATTGAAGACACTATCTGAACACTCAGTTTTCTTTAATTTAAACGGTTACCATGTCATTTGCAAATCAGATTATATGATCTGAAGCATATAAAAGAAGCAACAACACTTTTCCTTATTACATTTCCCTGCGACAGGACACTACATGGTTGCAGAAAATCAGACCTGTTCCACTTGTTAATACATTTAATCATATTTGTCAGGCAAGTAAATCTCTTCGTTGATATTGCGCAGCAATGTAACGTGAAATCTCATGAGTTAAAAAATTGAAAGCAAATCAAATTATTATTATTATTGTAAAGACAATAAAATTCTACAGACTATAAGCTTGAAATGAATAAGGCTACAAAGAGAATAAAAACAGCAAGTGGGAAGAGAGTTTTACATTCTGGTAGATTGAAAAAGGATTAGAAGTTGTATTAAAATAATGTATGCAAAAGGTAAATTTATTGAAATCTGTATACTAACGAGTTAAACGAACAGGATAAATAGAAGAGATAATTCAAAAACACTTGCCGTCAGGTAACTTATTAGATAAACTGATATTAAACTATTCTGTATGTCAGAAGAAAAGCTGCAGACAAAAGATGTATATATATACAAAATTATGAATAGGTGTCTGTACCTCATTAAGCACCTTTAATAAGACAGAAATTCAAAATCCAAATATGAAAATTCTCATACATTCATCGTCTAATAGCGTATTTTTGACGAGAGAGAACAAGCTCAGCTGTGAAAACTAGTTTCGAACGATGAGGTGAGACTTCTATATGAAGGGCATTAGACAAAGGTATGCCACGCTTTTAAATATTATATTTTTGAAATAATATATTTATTAGGCTTTCATATTTGGCAAATCATTTTCGATTACCGACCACGCTTAACGTTGAAACGGCGCGTAAAGCAATTTATCATGCTTACATTTTTATTATGTAAAAAGAATGCAAGACATATTTGTACAAATCTCTGTTTCAATGTTTTAGTCCACGCTATAATTGGTTGTTTCATCTCTCAAGGACACTGAAACTACCATTTTTACATACTCTTCTGTATAGGGGAACTTTACTAAGATATATCAAAATATTGCTGACAGAGTATTATAAACGATAGGTCATATATGTCTGACATACAATTTTAGATGCACACGGGTGGCTCTAGTAAGAGTTCTGTGACATTTGTGTTTGGAATTTTAATATCATAGAAATGTTACGTTTCACTTTTGAAAAAATATCGCGTATTGTCATGATGAAACGGACGCCCCTTAGGGATACCCCGTCCGTTTATAACTGCGTCTATCTGGTAAACATTGTTTGGTGTTGTGTGTCTCATGAAATTGGCAAAAAGTCCTATATTCCTGAATATCGACTCATTTTTTATACATTGTATTCGTGTCTCAACCTCTTCCGTATTCAGCCTGAGTTTATTCAATTTCTATCCTGTGGTCATTGAAGTAGACGTCTAAATATAATATAATAATGATTCATGCCACCCACATAGAAAAGTTTGCTGTCCGAGTATTCATTGTTCACAAAGGAAACGATCGACCGATACATAACTCACTTGTCGTTGACTACAAAAGATAGGCTTAATAGTGAACTAAATAATTTACTTATTTTCTTTGAACAATGTAGAAATCAGCCATTTTAAATTTATAAACAAAACTAGATGAAAGACCCCACGTTGCCCAGGATTGGATGAGACCTACAAATGCCCCACGCTTCAAATATTCTATTGCCATCGAAATCGTTGAACTTGAATATTTTCCAATCACATCAAAGGATTGCCTGCACTAGTCGGGAACACACAGCAATGGACCGGAAGTATAGGCACCGCCAAAACTGGGGGGGCAGGTCAGTACTTTTTGACGGACCGTCTTTTTAAAAATCTACCAAAAATCAGGTAATTATCCGATCAATACGAAATTTTCAGCGATTATTAGGAGAAGAATGAACTTTATAACAGTGTACTTATTTTTCATAAACGATATTTATATATATTTTTTTTTTGCTTACAAAACCCCCCCTTGTTTTGAAGTGGGAACAAATATGCTTAAAATAATCATCTGAAACTGAAATCAACATATTGTGTTGTTGTAAGGGACAGAATTATAGATTAAAAAAAAAAAAAAAAAAAAAATTGTTTGCATACCTTATTTTGACGTCTGAATATCAGAACTTCGATTGTGTTTAATTATCCCGCTTTTGAGTTTTGAAGTGTGAAATTCGGTGAATATGTTAAGTAAAATAATTAATTTAAGTTAAGCAAAACAAAAAAAAAAAATTTTAATATTTATACGAAAAAAGCTATTTTAAAATTTTTGATAAATAAATTAACAATTTTTTTTTAGCGAGCCGAATAATGCATGACCATTATTAAACAGGGCATGCTTTGAATAATCGATACCAAAAAAAAAAAATTCGATAAATATTGTGCCCTTTGTGTTAAAAATAGCATCATTTTTTTCGATCCCGTTTGAAAACGTTTGCCGCCTTTCGACTACGGTGGACCAAACGCACTGAAATAATTTTTTTTTATTCAGCTTTAAATTGCTCCCCCCCATTTTGGGGAGCCTGCCCCCCACACACATACACATTAAAAACCAAACGCATACAAATGGTCACCCATCTGGTACTGGCCAGCCTCAGCTTAATAATACATTGAAATTTTCGTCACTGAAAAATAAGTTTTTTTTGGCCTGTTTGGTCTTCCATAGTTTTTTTATCATCAAAAGAAAACGTAAACAGACTCGATCTGAACTCTACGTCAACGCGAAATATTTGGTTACCTATATGAATAAGTGGAATTATTTGAAATTCAGGTACTTATATTATAATATTTTTGCATATTCTCTTAGAAAATCATCCTAAATCTTAGTTAGATAATAAATAAATTAATTAATTATTTCAAAAACCCTTTTTTTTAAATATTTAAGTACGTTTTTTGTGCAAGCCAAAAAATGTTAATTGTTAACTTTTTGGGAAAATTTAACATTTAAAATTGAATTAAAAATAGTAGAAAAAGTTTTACATTATTCTGTTTTCTATATGATAAAATTCAGGGTTTTATCTTTCTGGAAAAAAAAAGTTACTCAGAAATAATGGATTTTAATAAATGTAATTTCGTTTTAAAAAACAACAACAACTTGATTTTGCGGCCATTTTTGGCGGTGCCTACGGAAGTATGTTTCACATGCCTCATCGTAGTAAATTAGTTCAGCATATATTGTAGTCTACATTGCACTGTAGAGAACCAGCTCTTTTTTACTAAATTATTTTATATTAAAAATTGATTTCAAGTGGAAAGTTGATCAAACAAAATAGCCCAGCGGATGATGAGTACTGCTGCCAAAACCAGGGTCTGCTAACGAGCACCTGATAGTAACAGAGAATCACCAGACTCTTTAGCACATCTAGGTACACTTTGGTGTAAACTTTCAACCCGACTTCGGAGATATCAGGTAGCATAATTTAGTCCTTACTTTAAACTACACCAAATACTATAACCCTGGTAAGAAACTTTATTTTCAGTTACCTATGCACGTCTTTCAAGCGTTACATCGTCTTGATTAGCATTTTAAGGGTAGCGGTAATGGTCCTGTTGTCATAACTTGCGTCGGTAGAGAGTATGCGATGTATAACATCATATTTCAGATCTCGTTCGTTGAATATTGTATCATTTTTCGATAAGAGAGAAGGCTGCAATCGCCCTTAGAATTTGTACACAGCTGATCACCTAGTAGATGGTCCTCAACATAAAAACATGAGTAGATCTAATAGAAATGAAATCAATCTAGGGCGACAATTTTATCGTTCTACCCTGTATGCAAGCATATACACCTTCAGGTATCCCTCATTGTTTTCTGCGTTAAAGCATGACTTGCATACCCAAACAATATTGAATCCCCGTTTAGGTCTTTTGCCAAAACTAAAGGCGCTATCATAGCACAACATGTATTTTCACTAATGTCAGTGTTCCTGCAGCAGGTACAGAAAAGGCTGACTTTTCATGATCAAGACCAATTTATCGAAAGGAAGCATACGACTGTTTTTCGTGTGAGATACACGACTTATTGCGATGATGTTTAATAAAAGTAAGGAATGAAATCACCTGATTGCGTTCCGCTCTGAGCACCTCCTCAAACCTATACATATATTATTAACTCGTGTCGTAATAATGAACAAACAAAAACGTGTATCCTGATGAAATCTCGCAAACATCAAAGGTACCAGACCAACCAATTTATTCTCATGCTTAAGGCACTGCCAGTAAGGATGTGGATAAATCAAACAGGAGACCGGACAAACTGAAGTATCAGCAAACATATTAACCCCTTAACCCAAAGATGATAAAGATATTGTTTAATTGGGCTTTAAAGTCGCCGTACGAGTATCCATGTTTAGGATATAACAACGAAAAAAAACGTCCCTATGTTACGCTTCTGGCAAACCTTAAGGTTGTAGTTATAAGGCATGCAAATAAAATAAATAGATATTACACTAAACCTTTTATATTAAATACTATTAAAACTTAAATTTTAATCTGTGAGAGATCAAAAAAAAATTTAAATCATAAAATATCGATCAGAATATTATATATTACAGAGATATTATCATTCTTTCTTTTAATATATGTATTTCGGGTTTATTTCAATTGAAACAATATTTGCTCCTCTGAGTCTATATTTAAGTAAGGCCGGAAATATAAATATAATTGACAAATATTATTAAAATCTAATATCCTGACAAAAATATCACTATATATATATATATATATATATATATATATATATATATATATACTGTTTATCACTATGTATATATATACTGTGTTTCATATATATATATACATATATATATGCACTGTATATATATATATATATATATATATATATATATATTGTGCATCAAATTATTAACGAATTTATATTTTCTTCAATATTTAAGGAACGATTGAATAAAAATGCATTAAATGTTGGAAAAGTGCTTGCAATACTATTCAGCTACTTCAGTCAGAAAATAAAAGGTTTTAAAGCAGTATTAGTGAATCTGTGGTAGAAGATAAGAATATCTGTTGATTCCAGTGTGTTAAGTTATTAACGATCTTGGGGAAAAAATATAATAATACATCCATCACTAGTTCATTGAAATAATTTTCAAACATTAAATGAACAAGGAAAAATGCTTAGAACACAATAACTAAATAGCAATTTTTACGTTGACATAATTAGTAGGGGATATGCGATCATTTTTTATGTTGGTCCACAGAATTAGTCAGTTTTGTGATTTTATCAGCGATCATTTCTCGCGATACCTCTTAAAGAGCATCACACAAGTCATACTTGCTAAGTTGGCGTCCACTTGCATAAAAGCTTCGCTTCATAATATTCCAAATGTTCTGAAGTAAGTTCTAATCTGATGAATATGCAGACCACCCAATCTTCCGTAGCCTAGAGAACCACAGTTGTTGCAAATACACTATTTTTGGTTTTTGTTTGCTGCATGCATAGGAGCGTTAACCTGCATAAAAATAATGATTCTTCTGAAAGTCAACATTTTTTTCTTCAGCCATGGTTCAAAGTGCTTTTTTCAGAAAAGCTATTTAAGCATTTGACGTAATTTTGACGACTTCAGGGACGCTCCATGTACGAAGTAGCGTACCTCCGATAATCCCAGTCCAAATCATTATCCCACCACCACCTTGTTGGCGCCTTAAACGCTGATGACGATGTCGCCGATCTAGGACCCATCCCTTGTTCCAGCCATCTGAGCCATCAAGAGTGGCACTCACTTCATCCGTAAACAAAAGTTTGGAAAAATCCGTTTTCATGTTGTCCTCTGTCGAATCCAATCGGTTCTGTGTGTGATGTTGCTTAAATGGAGGCTTTGCGACAGGCTTAACAGACTTTGCGACTTCTTTCAGAAGGCGACATCGAGTACTTTTTGAGAAATTCTACAATCCGACTTATTCAAACACATTTCGACTTGTCTGCACAGGGTTCTTAACAACTTCACGTTTAACCTTCATTCCATCTCTTACGTACCTTGGTTGAGTCCTTGAAAAAGTTATTCACAGTTTGATGGTACCTTCATATCATTTTCGATATTTCGAGGGTAGTTTTCTCTTTTGTTAGCTGTTCTGTTATAGTACTCTTTACAGAACTACTCAAACCACTTTTGCGACCGATTTTAATGACGAAGCATACTGCCTTGTATATAATTTAACACAGCTCAAATACCCTGGATTCAACAATAACGATGGAAAGTTGTTTACATTGCGCGAAACAGTACCAACATTTCACAGTACGCATAGCTCAGCATTGCCAACGTTTCCGAAGATTTTGATACGACAATACCGGTAAGTTTCTGCAACTGGTAAAAAAAAAGTTAGCTCGTTAATAATTTCACACGCAGTATATATATATATATATATATATATATATATATATATATATATATATATATATATATATATATACTAGCAAAAGTACCCGAAACACTTATCACAATATTCTGTGGATCTATATTAAAAAACCTTGTTAAACTTTGTGACATATGTCAATTCTATGGAGGGTAGGCACGAACGAACACCCCATAATTTATTATACCATATATTAGTTCAAACTGAAACATAATTATCAAAGTATACTTACGCAGATAGATATGAAAAGTCTTTATTAATGTTTGTGCATTTTTCCATTCTATGGAGGCCAGGCGCGAACGCAGGCCCCACAATTTTATTATACCATATATTATTGCAAGGTTCTTTTGAGGGATGGCTACTACACTGCGAGACATGATGGAGTATGTAAGTACCTCCACTAGTCCATCTGTAAAGAATTAAACATCCAATGTTGTAGCAAGTCCTGGGAACATCAACCTGAGAGAACAGTTGAAAATAACTCATATAACATACATTACTACCTTGTAATCGCTAAAGCCACCAACCTTGAAAATGCTGCTGTGAAACCTGAAATACTCATATGGAATATTTCAGAAAGAGATGCAACCTTGGTTAAAGTGTGTGGCCCTAATGATTGAGGTGTAAACAGAGAGTAAATCGATAAACATGCCAAATATCAAGGTTTCATGTATGATATGAAAAGAAACTTAAATCTGAGATATCAATACAACTAGTTAGTATAGGTGCCACACGGCTTATGAAGAAGAACTTTAAGTCCTATCGAACTAATATTCCAGGTGAACCAAGTGTCAAAGAGACCGGACAAGTTAACTTGCTGCCCTATAACAGCGTTACAATCTTCAAAGAAAGAAAATTAAAAAAAAAATGGCAAGTGATACATAGAAACATGCATGCCCATAGAAAACTTACTTTTATGCACGTAAACAATATTTAAAAATAAAAAATAAATAACATATATATGTATATATATATATATACATATATATATATACATATATATATATATATATATATATCGTTTCCAATGGAAAATTGTATGATATATATTCTATGTAATAGAGTAAAGACTGAAATGAAAGCACATAAAAAACAACAAGAACCATACATTTTCTTGCTGACAACCGAGGAAAGTTCCACAATTGTTAATCATATTTTCTCATCGACTAGCTGATATTTAATAAATCTTTACCCGGAATGTCTGCCGAGTTTTTATAAACTGAATAAAATTATAATTGTAATGAAGCAACATACTGGGTCTTATAAAAATAATAAATTCTGTATTTCTATTGTAGAAAACATTTTAAGAAAATAAGCATTACATTGATAGCTAACTTACTAAAAGGGTACCCTTAATTAGTTTATTGCTGGTTCTTTTATTTCAATATACTCAAATATACATAAAATGGACATATATGCATGTCAATTTTTGTTGCACAGGTATATTATTTTTGTTTTGTAGATGTGTGAAACATGTGTCACAATGTTTGACATAGATATTTCATATATATATATATATATATATATATATATATATATATATATATATATATATATGTATATATATATGGGTTTATCTATATATACGTGCGCGCATGTGTAAGAAACGTATCTCCGTTGCAAGAACAACATTGACGGTTTCATTTAGATTATTTGAAGAATGACATAGCTCAAAATAAGTTTACTGCGGACTAAGGAACTAAAAAATGCGACAAAGGCATCATTTTGTTGACTTGTTGCAAATGAAAGAATACTGGAATATTTTTTCTTTTGAAATTTAATAACTACCAAATAAAGAGAATTGATTTTGGATTAATATATGTATATATATGTATATATATATATACATATATATATACATATATATATACATATATATATATATAAACAACTATTATTTAATAGCATATATATTTTTTTTGTTTGTATATACAAATGTGTTTAATATATGCAAAGAAAAAAAAAGTCCGCCCACTTAACTTGTAACAAATTACCAAGTGATTGAGGGGAAATATATATATATATATATATATATATATATATATATATATATATATATATATATATATATATAAGTAAATTAAAAAACAATCCCTACATTTATTCTCCAATATGCCTGAGGATGATAGAAGTACTTCTGTCGAAAGCGATCGCGATTATTGATCCAACACATACTATTTCGAGAAAAACACAAAAAGTACTATTCGGAGATTGGAGAAGATAAAAAGGAAAATTTTAAAACAGAATAATTCCGTGCTATTCAATAATATTTATCTAAATGAGAAAATTCTGCCTAAATATACACAATATATATATATATATATATATATATATGTATATATGTATATATATATATATTGTGTATGTGTGTGTACATGTTTATGTGTACATCGTGATTTTATGCATATGCACTTTGTATAATCTTACTTCGTATTATTATAGTCTACAGCGTTTTACATTTAAGTAATACTCGTGTTAATTTTATAACGTATGTTATATATTGTGAAAGTAGTAATTCTATTTTGAACATTATTTCAATCAACAATATATATTTTCCTTTGGCTCAAATGAGAGACTGTATTTGCATTTTTTTATTATTAAATCTACCTGCATAGAGATAGTTTTAATTGCTACAAATTATTTGTAATAACAATCCAATTTGTTTAAAATAATTAATGTGAATCGGTGTATTATCGAAGCACAAAGCAAGTTTGAAATTTCACAGTGGCGGCTATCAGCAAAATATGATCAAATCTTGAAGTACAACGCATCACTGACACAAGATAATGATAATCTATATGAACATTTCATATGATGTGAGGTTTTATTTCATCTATCGAGGATAAATACACCATATATATGATAACTAATATTGCACTTAATTGGATCCAAGTTGCATAATGACGGGTCTATTATTTTATTTCGGTAATTTTCAAAAACAGTAAACAACAATTACCAAATATATACAAGTTTTCTTTGTAATTGGTTGTATAAGTTTTTATCATTTTGAACACATGTGTTTTCACTTAATGATATTCAACCTGTCAAGCTAGTACGCAACACAGGAGCTGGTTGCCTGTAAATCATAGTTAAAAATAAATAATATCTGAAAAAAGGTACTATTAAAATATAAACTTTTATATACGCAACAAATATATATTACCATGATGGGTTACTTCTTCATGTGCAGCCGGCATTGGTTCAAGGCAGCATGCATACCGCTGATTTATCCGACAAAAGTCCAGTACAAACACACATAGTTTTATTGAAGCTAGAAGTAATTGAAACAGGAAATAGCGACAGCTAAAAGAGAAACCACCAGAAAACGCATCGAAGCACAGGAATCTACAACAGGGTAGTAAATAATGGGCAATCAACAATTCCCCCATATCCAACAATCATGAGGTTGTTTGCACGGCAACCGGAGATCCTAACATGCTTGCCACTCGTTTCCCTCAACCTCAACATTGGACCCAGCAAAACACTTCCTTCCTGGCGTTCCTTTTACGGACAGACGCCACACTAGATGATCTGAAAATAACCACTTTTCAGGTGCATGGTATCATAAAAACACTGGCATCTCAAATGCATGTGAACCCGATCTAATACCGGCTTGTGCTATGAAAAATGATTAGCTAATGTTGCTCAAGTTCTCGCCAACCTTTACAACAAATACCTTAGTGAATTTGGTTTCTTGACTACTGCAAAACTGGTGAAGGAACTGATCGTTTAAATTATCGGCCCATTAGCCTCCTCCCTTCTTTTGTCAACATATTTGAGTGCATAATAAACAAAGCTCTAGTCCAACACGTTAAATCTGCCAAAATTCTGACCGGTCAATTATATGGATTAGGCAAGCGCGTCCTACTGTAGATATCCAAATTCTAATATCTGAACGTACATACCACACGCAGGACAAAACACATGAGCGTAGACTGGTATCCCTAGATATATCTAAAGCTTTGGCAGGATGGTCTTCTCAGGAAAATCAGATCATACGGTATCACTGGATGAATGGGATACTACTTAACATAATTAATCCTTCTAAAATAAGAGAAGAATGCAGGTTGTCCTCGACGATGGTACATCGAAACAATAACATACATGCGGGTGTATCCAAGGCTTTATCCTTGGATCATTATTGTTCCTAATATTCATAAATAACCTCTATGATAAAATTGTCTTTAAGAAGGGGAAAAAATGAACACATATCTATGCAAATACCTATCTATCTATATATCTATCTATATATGTAAATATATATATATATATATATATATATATATATATATATATATATATATATATACATTGCTTGTATTTAGGCGGATTATTTTTCATTTAAACATACATTGTAAAAGTGAAAGGAGGTTTCTGTTTTGTAATACCTTATATTATTTTTTTAATGTTCTCTATTATTTTTTTTTTTATATTGAGGTGTGTGCGATATTTTTCACTTTTATATTTTCGTGTAATGCTGTAATCACCATCTTGAGGAATTTGTGTGAGAGTATCGGTGGAAATAATGTGTAGATGTATTTAAATTGTAGTTGAGTTGCAACCGAAAGGTGCTAGTGAGGGTCAGTGAGTCTCCTGGCGGAGGTGGGGGGTTATTATCTTGCGGTACGAGAGAGCGTGCCAGTTCTATGAACAATGGCAGGAACTACACCCTCACACCCAACCTGTGCTTTCCCGTGGAGCTGAATACCATCGTGCACATTGGAGCCTCTGTGTCCCTGATTAGTTTGAGAATGTATCATAAGATTACAAACCGAACCTGAACGCGCCAAGTCGATATGGGTTTTACTCAGGTAGATAAGACCCAACTGCGTTTGGAGGGCCTGGCTCATCTCTCCTATCCAGACATTTACAGGCTTATGTGACACCATATATATATATATATATATATATATATATATATATATATATATATATATATATATATATATATATATATATAAAGAATGTATATTAGAGAGCGACAGGAATAAAACGATGGGGGCGAAGATCATTTTCCATCCGCTGACACTGCGGCTGTGAGGGAGGAGCATCCCCTTTGGGAGGCTAAACCAAGATGAAGAACCTTCTCATGATAGACCGACATGATGCAGAAATTCCTCCCATGAAATCAATTAAGGAAGCCTTAAGGGACGAGGAGTTAGAATCAGCAGTGAGTGCCAGGTCACCACCTACCGAAGAAGAGGACGATTCGAAAGTGATTGTAAGTGACGTCATGGTGAGTAGAGCCAGGATTTTCCAGATATTCTTGACGAATAACTCTGACTAAACTGTGCAGAATAAAGGTGGAATCCAGTTGGGCTGCGCCAGCTTTGTTGGGATAGTCCGTCGAGTAGAAGACTGGGCAGGTGGACCGCCGAGTGTCACTGGATTAACAGAGAGAATAAAACTCGTATGATATGATGACACCTCCTGACAGGAGCAATTAGGATATTATCACAACTATCGATCGGGAGTTGGTGTGTATTAGTACGGTTACTATAAAGATCCATACAGGGAACCAAACGCCTATAAAGATGAGACTACACAACTTCGATTTAAAAGAGAAAGATTCTAGTAGACACGGTGTCAGAAATGTTGGAGGCTAGAATAATTGAACGATTTACTTCTCGATGGAGCTTCTTACTAATAAGAGTAAAATCCGAATGTAATCACCAAATCCTTGGTAGTCCCATTACTGCTCATCCACGACATACTGGCATTGCTGGGTGGAGAGAGATACTTTATCTCCCTGACTTAAAGGTTGGTTTACAGGTAAGTTGGCCTGAATGTGGGAGATTAGGAAAAATACCTTTGCATGCCATGTGGGGCTGTTACTCCAGGGTCATGCAATTTGGCTTGGTTAATGCGGCGGGGTTTTTCTTCTAACTGGTATCGATAGATTTGAGGGATTGAATGGATTTGCTTTGGCATATCTGTATGGCATATTGATCTTCTCGAAGACACCTGAGACGCATTTTACACACTTAAGGGAAGTGTTTGAGAGACTGCATAGAGTTAATTTTAAGTTGAGGTTGCCTAAGTGTCAGTTCCTCAAACGAACAAAGTATTTAGGGTGTGTGATTAATACGGCTGGGATAAAGCTTGACACAGACAAGGTAGAGGTAAGAGTCGAAAGTTGCGTCTGTCACCAACCCGTGCCATACACCTTTTCACTGACCGTGCGATAACGAAACCAGACAACTCGTTTGTGGAATAAAACCCCGTTTGAGTGACTATTTAAGTAGACTGCTGGTGTAAAAGAAATGCTGCATCTATGTTTATTAAACTTTCCTCCTAGATTATAATTGTGCAAAAGTATTTGCCTTGTGATAAGAATCTATTTAAATAATTAATTCATAAAACGAAGCGGTTATTCGTCGCTTACAGAACGTGTGATTAACTTGCAGATGAATGCTACCAAATCGAACAGCAACCAACAGGAGAAAATAGCTAACCTAACTTTCTGCATTCAGCAATCCTTCCTATAGACTTTGAGTTGTATACGTGTAACGTTTTAAAAGTTTATTTGTTTTTCTATCTTTGTTTATTCTTCACCTGCGAACCACTATTGAGACAAGGACTACAGGAATCTCACAGCAGCGCCGTCATCTTAGAAGTAGCCGTAACAGCGCGGTTTGTTTCCTGTGGGTGTTCGAATCGACTCCACTTAGTACTACACTTTTATACAGATGGATACTACAGTATTTCTTGTGTTATATCTTTCATAGGATAAAACCTGGGTTCGTCGTGTAATAAGATCTTATGTAATTAGACACACTTTCCTCTAAATGAAATACCAGACAATAGTTACTCTCTCCCCCTCTCTCTCTCTCTCTCTCTCTCTCTCTCTCTCTCTCTATATATATATATATATATATATATATATATATATATATATATAAGTATATATGTATATATATATATAGTCTTTGAAGTGTGTAATCTTTACAACTATACAAAAAATATTTTTTATCATTCGTTAGTAAGTAAGTCATTTATTCACCTGAAATCACTGCATCGACTCGCTCTCGAATTTACTATAATACCCATTATTTATTTTTCAAGGGATCATCAATTGTTTACCATGAAACACTGTCTATATATATATATATATATATATATATATATATATATATATATATATGTATATATATATATATATATAATTTTTTAAATATAATTATCCACTGACACGTGTTTCGTCGTCCACGACTCATCAGAGTGGTTGAATCTAGCGAGATTCGAAAGCGGCACCTCGTGATAAGAAGCCTAAACCTCTACGACGGTGCTAACCTCGCTGGACAACTAAATGTATCACTTTTACGTAGATGTTTTTATTTGTTTTTGTTAGCGATACTTTCTTGAATTAATTCAAGTATTTATACGAAAGTGCATTTTTACCTAAATGCTTGTTGGGAATAATTTTCCCATTGACCAATCTAGTACCCCCTTTTAATGGGGAGCGACATATATATTATTTTTAAAATATAATTATCCACTGACACGTGTTTCGTATATAGCACTTATTTTCAGTTTATGACTTTTCTCGTATTTTCACCTGTTTAATTCTTTTTTCTTATACATCTTTTCTAATTGGTCAAGTCTAATTCTTCCTCGGACTACGAGATTAAATAGACCAATATATAGTTAATTTCAGATAAAGTGAGTTTTTAAAAGCAATAGATACTTTATAAAAAGTTAAAGCTTACCCATCTAACTAAAAGTAGTTTTTAGTTTTGCTGGCGACGTAGTTGAAAGAAATATCGTATCGGAACACCGTAAATTTTTAAAGCAGGGCTTAGATTTAATTTTTTATTTTGTAATTCAGCTGTGAATAGATAAAATATCATTAAAAATAAGCTTCATAACCCATCAGGTTTTAAATAAATTAATAAACTTATTAGTAATTAAGTGTACATAATACACAATTACACAACTTTAAATACTTAGGAGATACTGTTGCTAAGATTGGGTGTGAATAATACGAAACGTGTAAATATACGCTAGAATTTATGTCACTCTTTAATACAATTATATAAAGTTCGTTTGGTTTAATAGTAAATTAAACATAGTAATCCTAAAATTCATATATATATATATACGATGATCCATTGTGAACACTGTATTCTATGGCTTTTTTTAAATATCACAATGAGTTATTTAAAGATATCTAACAAACTAAAAAAGAGGGATTCTAAATTTGAAAAACAAAATAACCATGGCTTAATTATAGTTCTTCTTCAACACAAAGATGAAACAGATTCTGGCCCCTTATTTTTTTTATAAGATCTAAGATAATTCCAGAGAGTTGCATATGTTAAATCGTGACACCCACTTTAAGTTACCCAGTTTTGTTGAAATAATGCGGAAGAACTCCACGTATCTCCTTCTATAAAGAAACCATATGTAAGAGCCTGGAATGGTGTACTTACAGCCATTAGTTTATCCTAATGCTGTTCTATGGTATATCGGATAGTCATTTTGATTTAAATAATAAAAAAAAATACAATAAGCATGAGAATATTTAAGGAAATATTTCTACTAGAAACACAGAATTACGCCCGAACCATTCACTAAGCAGATATCTGCTATAAATACAAATGTAAAAGCCTGTGCATCCACCAGGAAAACAATCGCGGATATAAACGTCGGATGTAGTTGTCATACGTTTTCCTCTCCTATTTTAGTTCTGGTCGTGTGGATGTCTCCTACACATTGACATCTGCCGATGGTGACCCGTATCTAAATAAATTCATAACACAAAAGCTAAAAAAAATCCGGCAAATATTGCGGATATCAATCGTGCTATAGTTATGCGCTTCCAAACCATTGACTCTCTTCTCGCTAACGTCGGCACCTTCATCTTCTGCAAGTCCATATCCATATGTCGGTGGATAAATTCATTTAATAATCATTGCTTTTCAAGCTCTCCCAATCTGCTCTATGCTTCCACAACCTAGAAGTCGCACTTTCATTAATTCAATACCGTTATTACTCCCCCTGAATGCCGTTAATAGCCGTAAAACACTTCTAGACTTTTTAAAACCTTCTGTAAACTTAATCTAAATATGTTACTATCTATACTAAATTCTTCCTTACTAGTGTGCACTGCATCTTGATTACCGTTCTATATTAAAACTCTTTTGTGCGCATTAGCGAGCTCGCTTCTTTCTTTCTTCTAATTTTTTTTCCTATACTTTCGTTCGGTTTTATATTGAGCTGTCCTTGTTCTATGTTTGAGAATAGAAGCAGTAAAGACGTTCGCACGTGAGTTGATTTACAGTCAATACAGTTGGTGTGCATTTTCATCTTGATCGCACATAACAGAACATCTCGTTTCTTGAACGTAAGGTGCTACATTCTGAGGCTATGCCTACAGGAAACTGTGATATGAAATACCTGTTCGCATTTCATGTGCATTTCTGCAGTTCTACAATCATTAAAGCACTGAACAGGGAAAATTCGAAATATATAACAGTCAGGCAGAATAAACTATTACAGGAGTACTTTATCCGGCATATAGATGTCTCTATAATAATTGGTGGACTTTGTTGCTAGACAAATTTGTTTTGGATATGTACTTCTATTGCGCAAATTAGATTTGAGATCCTTTTGTTGACACGGTCTAAGACTGCCAGACACGTAATAGATTTAAAAGTCCTGCCGTAGTAATAATACATGCAGAAATAAAACTATGCTGATTAGATTGGACATAAATGAATAAGTCTTTTTATTATTAGGTAAAGCCATGTAAAATCTCTCTTCTTCGTATTCGGGCTTGATATGTAAGGATGGTATGGAAGCAACAAGTAGGCATGAATGTATGTCTGTCAAAATAAACTAAAAAATAGCAACAAGCGTGTGATCTAATTTAGTGGCGTGTACGCCACAAAAGTAAAACATATCGAATATTAATTTTTCAAGAAATCATCAGTTTACGATCATGTCATTTAATCGAAGTGCTATATGGAACGCACGAATGTAAACACCGTATACTTTGAAATTATATCATTTACTGAAGCAATAAACGCTGCATGAAGAATTTTATTAGCATTGAGGGAAACACGATCACTAAACATATTTTTTGGTATAATTTTTTTGATTATTTTTATCATTCTCCCAGCGAATAAGACTAATTGTTTTCATTATAATGAGGACTCATTTACAGAACACCCCAAAGAAAAGTATTAGCTCTAGCTTATATAATACAGAATAGACATAAAGTGCCAAGGAATATAGAACGACACGCGAGAATAAACTCTCCAAACCTCACTGGGTGAGTGCGAAGTTTTGGGAGAAGCTAAGTTCCACCCCAAGTTAACTGAAGTTAAAAGATTTTTACCGCTGGCAATAAATAGCTAGGTAACTAGCTCTTCGATAATGCCACATTATTTGCAAAATTTATCGAAAAGGCGTAGAAACAAATTAATGTATCGGGAATCTTGCTTTTAATCGGACTCCAGGGTGCATCACATATTTTCCGTGTGCAATTCTTGTTAATAGCCGATATGTAAACGTCTTAAAGTACAAAGAATAATAATAAGAAGGTGACGATGAGGAAAAATGAAGGAGAGGAAAAGGAATAAAAATAATAATTAGGGTCTGAGCCTTGCCATATAACGAGGCTGGAAGTGGGGATCAACTCCAACTCTCCTATAAAGTACTTCCAAAGCATGCACAAATCTATAGCCCCTGACAATTTAGTCTTGATCTTTGTCTACTCGTAGATACTTCTAAATTCCTCAATTCCCTCCAGCATCCCATCATCATTTTTTCTTTATTATTACCACTATCTTTCAAAGGATAAAAGGTATTGAAGTGGAATGGAAAGAAAGTGATGGAATAATGGTTGAGGAACTAAACAGACAATTCCGAAGGTGCATGTAGATAAGTTTAATGAAACAATGAATTAGGTAAAATGTAGCATTATCACAAAAAACAAATAATTTAATTGTGGTAAGAAATGTTCGGGTTGTGGGGAAATCGTATTAAAAAGAGGTGGACTCCAGAATACATATAAACCTACGGTAAAAGAAAAAGAAAATTTAAGCTAAAATTGAGAAAACATGTTAACTTGATTAAATTAGGGTTGAGAAGGAAATTCGTTCAAAGGACGACAGCGAGATATAAACTCGTTGAATGAAAAGTGCAAAGTGAACAAAATTGGAATTGAAACTGCCATAATAAAATCATACAAAGAATGCAGAGCAAAATGTGAAAAATTGAATAAATATTATTAGTGAAATTAGCAACTAAGGTAGAATATGTTGTTAAGGCTAGGCTAAAAAAGTTATTTGAACGTGTGGCAGATATTTTCCTTTTTGTAAACTATTATGTGATGCGTTCTTTCCGGCTTAGATTAGTTTATTTGTTTGCACGTTTAACTCCGATATGGTGTTAATAGTTTGGTGTTCATGCAGTGATGTATTTTCATGCTTGTAACATTTGTAAGGGCATTAAGATGCATTTGTTCGCATATTTCCTGGTGTACTGTTGTGGTTACTCGATCGTATGTACTCTTCAATTTCAAATTAGATTTGCTGTATTAAATTATGTGTTTTATGGTTTCGTATCTTTGTTCAAAGAGTCTACATTTGTTGATTTCCTGTAACGTATCCATCGTTGCTTCGAGATGGGTGTTTCAATTCGCGTCATTTTTCGCTGCCTTTGTGAGGAATTAGCTTTATTGTTGAGCTGTTATGCGTAGCCATGTCTAAATGGTTCCGTAAGTCAAATTTTTGTCTGCTTTAGAAATCATTAATGTATCTGTTATCTTCCCATTTTTGTTCGTATCTTTTCTCTTACCTCTATGTTCTCTGTCTTATTCCATTAGTGCAGAGTCTCTTGCTGCAGTTTTAAAATTTAAAAGTGTGAAACCTTATATACTTTTCTAGTTTTCTTCTGTGTCAGTTACAAAGGCTTTTACAAAAAAAACAAAAAAAGACACAAAAACAGCCCTTTTCCCTCTGTTATTCGCTTTTCGGTTGGTCGTATAGTGTATTTATGCATAATAGTATATCTTCTGATGTTCTGCCCGAGAGGTCTCATCTCTTCATTGCTTCATCCTATGGGCAGCTCGTTTATTATTATTATTATTATTATTATTATTATTATTATTATTATTATTATTATTATTATTATTATTATTACCATTCCTCCATACACACACAGGAAATATGCATTCGTAGAGCCATTAAAATAAGTATGTGTGAGTTAATATAACTTGTTTGTTTCCATGAAAAATCTCAGAAGCAAAATATGTCTCTTGAACTATTTCAATGAATATATTTTGCGAGCAATTATTTGCTATGGAATTGTTTTATTTTCTACTAGTGATGCACACACACACAGAAACACACACACACACACACACACACACACATATATATATATATATATATATATATATATATATATATATATACTAGCAACGACCCGAGATTCACCTTCGTTGTTAGCATTAAAAAATAGTGTGTACCATTCCAAGGTCGTAGATTATCATCATGTCAGGTTTGTCATGATTGATCCAGTGACGTGGGCTGTAGGCAATGCTTCCACTTCATATATATGTACATAAATGTATGTATCTATGTGTAAAACTAAGAATATATTAATATATATTATATATATATATATATATATATAGAGAGAGAGAGAGAGAGAGAGAGAGAGAGAGAGATCAGTAATAATGTATAAATACATAGTCAACTTTTATCGGAAGCCTTCCACCCAACAAAGCTGAGGACATTGGATCGCCATTCCCTCAAAATTTAATATTATAAAACGAACAGGTTTAGCAATAATAATAAAAAAAAGTATAGAAACAATCTTATTTGTAGAAAGGCAGCTTAAGCTATTAGTTAATCCCGGCCACGCGGATTAATTGTGCTAGTATTCAATACAATTTCAAATCGACAGCCAACAATAAATATATGAAAGTTAGCATTCTATTTTGCATATTCTTCACTGCCTTGCATGGAAATATATGCCAACGATATGAACATTCCTTCTGTTTCCGTTCCACAGAATTTTCTGATTGATTTGAGTATAACATTGTTCTTTTATTTATTTCAAATATTAAACTCATTTATTTGTATTTTTATTTCTCGCTTTATCTGAGTTGCATTCAGTTCTCGCGCCTTGGCTTCGTGCCCTTCAATCAATCACTTCACTCTTGAAAGCTGATATCACGATTCATTCTTTATATTGTGTCCTCGACAAATCCCATTACCATCGAGCAAATGGCGTATGTGAGGCAGATGATTCCTTTTTGAGCAGTTCTTTTTACGCCGAAAATGTCGGCATCGTATTCTATTCTCTTGAGATACCCCCTCTATTTTTCCGCCCTCTTTCTCAGTGGCGTCTTCGTTTCTTCCCGTTTCTTAAAATCGTAGCAATCAGTTATGTTTAACGCCGTGATACATCTCCAATCTGGCAATTCATTCTTTCCCGGTCACAGGAATCTTCTATTATGCATCACGAAAGCCATGTGTTTCTTTCGGAACGGTTTGATTATCGTGGCGGCGACGAAGTTGATGAAGAAGAAGATAACGGATCTGCGTCTAGTTTTTCAGTCATGTTGAAACCACAAAATCTCTGAAAACGTCCATGTGGTTCCTCTTGTGACTAGCCCATTCTGAGAAATAAAAATGCGAATAATTGTTAACAAACCAAATGAGAGTAGAACAAAATTTTAATCCGTTGCTTTATGCTGGCGCGGCTATTGTTTTTTTTGTTTTTTTTTAAATAGGCATCTATACTTATCAAGGCCCAGAGGTCACTCAAGGTTAAAGATTGTACTGTAGTAAATTGGACAATATAATAATCGGTAGTAATGAAATTCGGTAATTGTTAACTTAAGTGGAAGGGATTATCAAAAACTTGTTTACGTTCGACTTGAAGACAACCATATTGTAGTCAGCTGGAAAGCTGGAAAACAGAAGACAGTTTCACAGGTGTGAAGTTCTGAGAAAGATGCTTTGTTCATGGAATATACTTTCACGTTTAAGTTTGGGCACGGATTAAGAGTGGGGGAACTTTTAATAGTGTTTTAAACCAGACGAGTGCTTCTTATGAAAGTTTTAAGAGGGGGGATTATAGATTGAAGCTCAGTCGAGCACTTGCCACGAAAATTACAGTAAATTAAAGAAAACTCTCAACATCTCTTCCGTGAGGAAAAGTTGCAGGGAAGAGAAAATAACATATACGAGGCTGCTAAGTCTATTTCGAACTCTATCAAGGCAGGATGTTCTTTCTAGCAGCTCCTGCCTAGATGTGGAAACAGTATTCCATCCTTGGACATATCTGGTTTTTATATAAAAATAGAGTATAGGGTTGCATCAGCAGTGAGATATCTACTGGATCGATAGAAGGATCCCACAATTTTTTCAGCGGCCTTGGCAACGGATTTGATGTAGGTGTTCCATTTCAAATCAGGAGTAAAGGTCAAGCCCAGGAGATTGTGAAAACATAAGGCTTCCCCAAGTCGAGAGCCATTCATTTTAATTAATGCCAGTTGGGGAACAGAGCGTTGATGGTGTAAAGATAAAAGCTTGGTTTTAGATGCATTAAAAGTGACCAGTCACTTCTTTCTCCATGATACCACCTGTCCAAGATCAGAGAAGAGAAAAACGGAGAGTACTTGGTCGTTTACGGTCCTCAATGTGCTAGCATAGATGGTAATGTCATCAGCATAAATGTCTACGAATGATGCAAGGATGTGATTTGGAAGATCATTAATATAGATCAGGAACCAGTCTTTCATTGGTATTCATATAGTACCCGCGTATGTCAATTTCCATCAAACAGAAACACATATTTAGTAAATTCTATAGGGCACGTTATTAAATTTAGAACTATTGAAAAAAGAGTGATTAACTACGTTGTGTCTTTTTTATATGATTAGAAAGTATGTCCATTTAGCAAAAATTATTTACACAAAGTAGTGGCGGATATCATTTTTCTTTAAATCCAAATTTAATTTATTGGATTATATTGGACATAATGGCATGACATACTGCTTTCCCTTTGATCAGAATTGTGCAGCATCATTAAAGCTGTTTACTACTAAATCGCTGACCATTTAAAGATGCCAGTTTTTTTTATGTGCTATCTGCTTATAACCGTTTTATTTTCAGTCGTCCCCAACTTCGTGCGTATGATATCAAGCTGTGAGAACTGTGGAGATAAGTGGATAGAGATTGCTAAACACTTGCTTCAACACTAAGCATGATTATTCATCATCTACCAAATTTATCAGATGATCCATTGAAAGGATTTCATAATGACTAATATATATCACTTAGTAAAACATGTCGGTATTATTTTTTGTTTGTAACTTTTTTTGTTTTATTATACAGTGTAAAGTTCTATTAGTTAACTGCGGATCCATTTATTCAAAACAAATCTAAACGTACGTGAGATTCATATATGGTTAGGAAATGTGTTTATTCTTTCTTACAATTATTCACGATTTTCTAGCTGTATAATCTGAACACAGATTTTGAAAGTTATTCTTATTTTTCTATTTTCTGGTAATTTTAAGTGTGTAGCACTTTATTGCAACTGTCTAAAAATGTATATTTTCGGTTATAAAACAGTATTATAAATTTATATTTCTATTTATATGAAATAAAAAACATATCTAGTAACAATATCTACCATAAACGACATCAAATTTCACATTATTTTGTTCAAGGATATATTTATTTATCAGCTTAACTCCCTTGCTCCAAAATCACATTGACTAGCCTCTTGTCAACATGAGATGTCAATCGGCGAGTTTAAGATAATGTGATACCATAGTGGCGATTACGCTACACTGAATATTTCGCGTTTTATCCACTCTAGGATTCTTCAGGGATAAACGCGGAATATTCAGTGTAGCTTAATCGCCATATATATTGTATAAATTACTAACTAGCTCTACCTACGTATTGAGCACTTTTGAAGTAAACACTTAAAGTTTACGCATAAATTTTTACTTTCGTATATTAATTTTATGTAAGTAAATGAAGTAGCTATATATATATATATATATATATATATATATATATATATATATATATATATATATATATATATGCCATTCGGTACGGACAAGACCATGTAAGATTAGGTAATACATAAAACGTAGATTTATAAGACAAAAATATCCAACCTTGATCGCCCTTCGGAGCCTGTGTCGCAGTGGTTAGATACATTGAATCTCTACGGATCCAAGTAAGAATTTTCTAAAGATAGCGGTTTTAATCCTACCCAGTGCGGGGTTGAGGGTTAATTGGCAAAACGTGCTGAGATGACAACAACTATGGAAGGCAGTAACTGCTGAGTATGCAGTTAGGAAATTTAGAGTTCCTACCCCAGTGCGGTTTCGACCTGACGAAGGCTAGTGGAATAGATTGCCGAAACGTTGTAAAACAACAACTACAAACATGAGGATAATAATCTGCGATGGAATACATTAATTTTTAGATTAGTTACAAACTGCACTTAGTATTGTGTATGATTATTAATGAGAATTTTTGCTATTCATTTTTTTTAATTATTCGGATAATTTCCTCATTTCAGATGCTGATAACGTATGCTTCCGTGGAGAAACACTTCACTATTCCTTCAGATCTTTCTTAACGGACTGAGAAATCTTTATTAAAAACCCAGGACAATCGGTACAAATCCGAAACGAATCTTTAATCGATGTATCAATTAATTACAGATGTTGTAAGCCTTCTATATTTTAGTTGATTTTTTTTCATATAAGAACTTAGAGCAATTAATAAACATTCAGCAATAATTAACATCTAAATAAAGTTTTCCTGCTCCTGGTGTATTTTTATATATAGTTTTATTTTTTTAATTTTTTCGGGAGAATTATGATTACTGATATTACTTGTAGTACTTGTTATAATTGTTACCATCTCAAATACCGTTTATATAACTGTCATTCAATGTGTGTATATCAGTTTTCATTAACCCAAGATCAAGTACCGATCTGCTTTGACAACCACACGTGAAAGCAAAATTTGGAAAGATTCAAGTCTCACCGTGTGTTGTGTTGTTAGTCAACAGGAAAACACCGAAAACTATTTTAATAGTCGATTATTTGGGTGAAATTATAATTATCGATTATTTATATAAAATTATAATTATCGATTATTATAATTGGTAAAAGTATATTGTTAGATGAAAATATTTTAAAATGTAAAAAGTTACTTAAAGTTGAAATATTTACATTTAATAGTTGTCAGCCATGTTAATTTGAAGTTAATTCGACAGATGAAATTAAAGCCTATTATAATGGGCCACCAGTTGCCCATGTATGGAGTACTGTTGTTACATTGTGACTGGTGCATCTGCTACTAGTTTCCCACCCTGGACAGGGTTTATAAGAGAGTCGCCAAACTGATAGCCCCTGAACTGTCATGTAATCTTCAACATCTGTCCAATCGACGTAATGTTGCATCTCTTTGCCTGTTCTACAACTACTTTAATGGTGACTCCCCCGACGAGCTACATACCCTTGTATCCCCTCGACGTAAATACCCCTGACAAACCCGAACAGCAGCAAAATCCCATCCCTACACAGTACAGATACTTAGATGTAAGAAAACCTTCTACTCAAATAGTTTCTTCCCCAAAACTGCTAGACATTGGAACTCCCTTCCAAGTTCCTGCTTTCCCAATTCTTCGGACATCCAGACGTTCAGGTGTAATGTAAACTGTTCAACTCTTTACATAGTATCCCTGCTCTTATGTCTTGAAACTAATTACCTTCATCCAAGTTGCACTGTGCCTTTTTTGGGGTGAAAATGGAAATAAAAAAATATATATAAGAAAATATACATGAGAAAAAACCAACGGGGATATTTTGGCTACGTGAAATGATGACGTTGTGAAAACATAGATTTTGAGATGAAGTTATATGGGAGATCATTTTCGATTTGCAATGCGTTAGAGATCATTTTCGATTTGCAATGCGTTAGAGATGAATAAGCTATTTTATGACGAGACGCCTATTGAAGTCAGAAGGGTAAAATGTAATCTTTTACAAGCGTAAAAACTCTAGAAAAGAACCCCTCAAATAATTAATGATATATTAAAATAACTTTTCCTCTGAGTGTGTTCACTTTCGGAGAGAAGCACCTTTATTTTCAGAACGCATGGAAGGAACGCTTTGAAAGAGTATTTGAGATATGCTTTTCCAACCGACAATGGTTTTTATAAAGGGTTAACTTTTGTATGCGCACATCAACACCCCATAAACAATACACTAGACGAATCGCATATCAGAACGTTAACACCCATGCGTTAAAAGAGAATCATAGAAGCACACATATATTATATATACACCCCTATATATATATATATATATATATATATATATATATATATATATGTATATATATATATATATATATATAAGGCAAACATGCAGTACGATGTTTATATACACGCCTTTACGTGTAGGATCCCCGATAAGATAACACGAAAAATGATGACCCCATACATCCTTGACGCGTTTACACCACATTGTCTAAAATACATCGTGAGAACTGCACCTACCCCAGCTACTTTTTTCCGACACTAGACTTTCTTATTTTCACAAAATAAACCAAAAATGGATAAAAAAATCAAAATGCAGAACAATATTACATAGGAAAAAATAACAGAGTATGTTTCAGAGCCATACAGCACACATTTGGGTGCACTGCACTGATTTTATGGTGTTATATTGCGCTTAGGGCGTATGCGGTTCGAAAGAGATTAAAGCAAGCTAGTAAAACGAACAAAGCTTGATGTTTAACTATAGTTTGCCTACCATAATTAACATTCACTACCTCCCCAATTCGCATTGCTTCGTAAGCTGTCAAAAGTGAAATTGTTTACCGAGTTGAATTGTAAGTGCTCCTAGATTTTAATGCCATCATCGTCATAGATCTACGATTCAACAACTGAAGTTTATGGGGATTTTCGTTATCAAGGTCTCACCCTAACAACCTTACAGGAAAATAATGTTGACCTATTTTTGGAGAGATCAAATCTGCATCCATGACTGTTTTTCTCTCTGGCTTTGTCCCAGTAAAAAAAGGCAATTGTCTGATGACGAATATTGATCAGGCAAAACTTACTATAATAGAGCGCTACATATAAACATACGTGTATGCTGTTCTGTAGATGCAACGCTGACTTGTCTTTAATGTATTACCAGGCAAGCTCAAATTAAGAAAGATCTCAAATTATAATAAATTCGTAAAACTGTCTGAAAATGTCTTAGTCACATCCTTCAACAACGTCGAAAAGACCACCATAAGTAATGTTTATGTAATTCCGATTTATTTCAATGAATATTATTCTTATATGAATTTAGAGAAAAACGCTTCACATATTCCCATAAATACTGCACATCATTAAACGTTTGTATTGGTTTATGTTTAAATTTATTCAGAATGAGGAATTATCTAATATTTTTTTTTTATTTTAAACATATATTTTTTATTTAATTTTACTATAGAATAAAACTTAAAAATTGGCTGCTAATTCTGCAATCTCCCCATATTTATGTTTAGTAAATCGATATAATTTTGAAGTTTTATATCCGAAAATATTTATATACTGACTAAATTATTACTAGTTGTACTCATTTAGAATGTTCACATTGGACTTTATATAACATTAGCCACTGCTATTAACCAGCGGTGTTTCCTGCATGATAACGGGCCCCGTAATGAATTCAATTCATTTGCAGAAAACATTTGCAAATAATTATGCGCTAATGCGTATTAACGATTCCTCGATTGTAACTATCAATGATTTTATTGAGATTTTCCTTGCTATAATGCTTCATGGGGGTCGTAGTACTTTCTGTACTCTCTCAATTCCAGTCTGATTAGCTTTTAAACTATTCAGTATGTCTATTCTCCTGGGTGTGTCACTAATATTTTTATGCTATGCACCGATGTTTATCATTTTGCTGAAAAAGTAGTTAATAATTTCTTGCTTTCTCAACTGTCTTCATTTGATGTTTTATCTCTTCAATTCTTTTTATTGTACCTCTACATTAATGATCTCCCAAAACACATACTTAAATCATTCGTTTACATCTATGCTGATGACACGACCATCTTTGGCAACACATCGAAGACTTAAATGACAAAGTTCTTTCTGAGTCTCTCTCCTCTGATCTTGAGCGTGTGGTACAGTGGGGGTAGGGGTGGCTGGTTACTTTTAATGCATCTAAAACGAAGCTTCTATCTTTACATCATCAACGCTCTGATCCGCATCTGGCATCAATTGAAATGGATGGCTCTCGTCTTGGGGACACTCCATTTTTTAACAAATTTTGATCGAACTTTACTCCTGATCTGAAATGGAACAAGTATATCAAGTATGTTGCCAAGATCGCTGGAAAACTGGTAGGATCCTTCTACTGCTCCAGAAGATATCTCACTGCTGATGGAATTCTCTAGCTAAATAAAAGTCAAGTACGTCCAAGGATGGAGTACTGCTGCCACATTTGGCCAGGAGCTGCTAGAAACAGCCTATCTTGCCTTGACAGCGTACAAAAGATACTTCGCGGCTTAGTGGTGGTGCCCTTTTCTCTTCACTGCAACTTCTCTCCCACAGAAGAGACCTTGCGGGCCTGTCTTTGTTTTATCGTTATTTCCATGGCAGCTGCTCTTCTGAGTTCCACCAATATTTCCCGAAAAACACCAGTCTAGCTGAAACGACTGTCAATAATTTCCCCCACTCGTTATCTGTGACTAAATGCAAACGTAGATTCCATGAACAACGCTTCTTTCTTAGAAGTGTACGCCGATGGAACTCTGTTCCGTTTGCCTGTTTCCCACCTGACTACACTTGGATGTCTTTAAGTCAAAAAGAAAGAAATTCCTGAAAAATCGCCTCCTTATGAAATCTCCATTACAAACGATTATTACGATATTATCCCACTGATTACTGTACACGTAATAACCCTTATCTTCGAGTGGCTTCTGGGCCTTGATAAGTAGTGTGGTCTATGGAAAATCTCTGATGCAAATTCAGCTGAAGTGGTTATTATTTATAGTTTATTTTCATATGTTTTTTCATTCGAAAATTTCCTTAATATTACTGTTTTTTGTATAATCTCAGCACCTTTAATCATCCCCATTCCGAATCATCCATATTTTTTTCTTTTTTCAGTATTTGTAATGCACTTGCAATCATTGTAATTATAGGTATTCGGTTGACCTACCACATTCCTTTTAGTTGGAAAGATTGTGTGTTTGCTTCACTTTTTCAGATCGTTGATCTTTACATGTGGTCTTTTTAGACCCCCACGGATTGTCAGTTTCTGCCCGTTTTTTGTTAATAAATATGCCATTCGATCTCCTTGCTTAGAAGAGTACATTTGTGTGAACACTCATGCCCCAGGCAGCGAGAGGATTTAACGTTTTCAGTACTGTCTCTAGTTGGTGCATGTGTCGTTTGTTTGCCTGTCTATTATAAAGTAGGATTTTAATGACAATTATAATAGTCTACTCGACAGTGCTGTCTACTCATGTATTTTTTTAGAATATTTGCGGCGTTCAATTGTGTTGTGTGTTACCAATCTCGGCCAGGAAAGAAAACACGATTGTATATTTACAAGCCTGCATATTTACACGAGTACAAAATAGTCAATAGAGAAACACAACTTGCACTCCATCGAATTTTCCTCTCTATGTACCTTCTAGATAAGCTTATGTGAGTTACACTCACGCAATTACAATTATATTTTCGCACGTGCCCCATATATATAATTCCTAAATTCAAAAAAGCATGTAACCTGAGATTCTATGTGTGTTATCATTGCAATGTTTCATCAAGGTACTTGTTTTACAAAGGCGTGAATTTCTACATAAGTAATCCCCTTGAGACCTCCTCCAAAACTCATAGCCACTATCACCGACCTAATCAATAAATGCTCACTTCTTCACTATAAGTTGTTTTCCACTGCCGGAAAGCTGCTTACATTGTTTGAGTTCACTACGATCTCTATTTCCTCGACTGTACCAACAGGAAACATTCTAAACGTAACGTGAACAATATTCTTGATTCACACCTGTTAACGTGATATACTCTATTATAGTAGTAACTTATAATTCTCTTTGCTCCGGTGATTTGAGTAAATAGAAACAAATGTAATAGAAAAGTTGACGCATTCGATGATTGATTGTGTATTTGAAATTATAACTGGCAGGAACAACGATAATTATTTGAGTTATTTAGGATTTAGTAACTTATCATCCTACGTAAATCTCGTTATTTTTTTCCTAAGTGCCTCATTTTTAAAAGCTTTTTGCCATCACAGCTAATTGCAAAAAGATTTATAAAATAAGGCAAAACGATACTATAAGTCGTGACCGAATATCTTTTTAGCTAATAACACAATGCTGTCTAGGTCAACTCCACTATCGTTTGCGTTGAGACATAGGCGTGTAAATCCGCACGTAGGTGTAAAATACACTTCTGTAAAAGTGATTTTCTTTTTCTTCTTGCAATTTCTTTGATTAGGATAACACCACAAGACGTTTGCAATTACTTTGAATTACTAGCATACAGATGATTTTTTACATTTATTTTTCAATGGTAATCTTTCTACAAGTATCTTATAATATATGTTCCTGTATAATGACGATTATTGGTATGTCACAACGATTTGAATTTACAAATATATAAATTACGATTATATGTTTTTCTCTTTCGTTGTGGCTGTGATCTTTATTCTATATCATTTGACAACACTGTTCTTCATTTAAAGTTAACTACCTTAAAATTCTCGTCAACCATGCGAAAACATCAATTTCAAACTGAAAACTCTCGGTTACGTTTTATCCCTTCCCGACAAGCTGACCTCGGGCTCTCTACCATAAAGCAACATGAGGATTAAAGGAAATACATAAAAGAGTCTCTTAAACTGAAAGTCTTATTTAAATGATTTAATCAGTTTACATATTTTATACTCGCAGGCCGCCAAATGTCACTAAGTCTTAAAATCCGCATACATATCATGTTTAAATTTATACAGAAACGGAGACATGTGCATGCGAGTATTATATGTTTTTTCTAAACAGTAACTTCTAATAAGTAAAAAAAAAAAATGCTCAAACTTATGTCAAAATCAAAACCTAAGCACAATGAGTTTAGTGAGGTAACAATAAGACAATTTGGACATGATCTTTACACATATAACATAAAAAAGCGGTCAGGTCTCACAGCCGCGCATGCCTGTTTGTTATGCAGTTAAAACAGACCAAATTTGATGAATCTTAAATAACATTTTTCAACTTTGACACGTTATCAGAACTCTATTCCGGATGAAAAATGATTAAAAACTTTTTCACATGTTTAACGATCATATGTACTAAACTTCAAGTAAGTAGATAAAAATCTGTGAGTGTATTAGTTTAGAAGTGTCCTCAGTCACACACACATTCTCAATTTGATAAATATATAGATAAGATGGTGTCCTAACACTTTCGAATTAAACGTACGAAACAACGTTTTCAAAAAATAAGAACAATATCATTCAAGTATTTACTCACTAGGAGTAGTTGCATAGGCCATGATTAAATATCTGTACTTGAGAACAACTTGTTGTATTCTTCGAAATCTGAGTGATAACAAGTCTCCCAGGATTTCGAACTTTTTCGATAAGCATTTTAGATGAATTTTCGCTATCGTAACAGACGCTTACTTTTGATTTCTTGTTGGCGGTGACCATTGATCTTTACTAGAATTGTAGGTAAAAAGTCATTCCTAAGGTCTCAGTCCTCTTTGCTTTTATTTAGGGAAGTTTGGTTAGTGCTTTTTTCCTCAGTATTAACATCTAATTTTAACCTCTTCTTTTTTATAGTGTGTTTTTGTGGGGGGCGTGGCCTCATTTTTGGTTGAGAGACACATTCAGGAACGCAGCGTGTTTTTCATAACAACACCGTACCACTCTTCCTAACTCAACATGATGCCTGCTTATGCTTTACATCGGTAGCAGTTTCTCCATGTCCGATTTGTGTCTGTAGCCCATACGTATTAATCTCCGCATTCCAAGTTTTCTGTACTATTAATGCTGTGTTCCTTACTGCTATCCGTTGTATCTTATCAATCATCCTCTGATTCCTATCTATTCCATTCATTCAACGGTTTCGAATATTGTTCTTTGTATTATCTGAACTTCTTTCATCTTCCATATCCCTTGGACACTTCTAGCAAGTTTAGTGCATTCGATCCGTTTCTTCGTCTCCTGGATCTTTACTCTACGGTTGCTGGAACAAAATCTACAACATGACAAGTCTTGCCTTCTTGTTAACTAGAATTACATTCGGTCTCCTTGCTTAGATGAGTTTATCCGTTTGTATATACATGTACCATAAGATTTTGTGAGTGTCATTATCAGGTTCTGCTGCCGCTGTATTATTTGTCTTGTTGTTCACCATCTAATTGTCTGCATAATTCCCAGTGTATTAATTCCCTATGTTATCGGGTTTATTCTTATATTCTTTATTGGACCGTTTTGCTACATTAATTTATTATGTGGTTTATCATTTTCCCCCTTGTCTGCAGTGTCGTTATATGCTGTTCCCTTTTGTCTTGTGGAGCCTTGCTTTTATGTTGCTGGTTCTAATCGCGTATCATTGTGAAACTGTTATCAGAAATTCCGTTTATCTGTTTACGTTTACTTTTTGTGGCTATGCTAAGTACTTTCGTTAGTCTCGGCTTTTGTCATCGTAACGAATCGTTCTTGTAAATGTTTCTCTTTCCATTTTACTTTCCTAGTGTTATTCCTCGTTTCATCCGTTTCTGCCTTGTTTGTTTTACTCAGTGTATTTTACTGCATATAATAGGCTTTCAGTGTTCTGCATTCTGCGTTTCTTTCTAATATTTGTCATGTGGTATTTACAATTTTCTATGCTAACTAGCGCTCTTCCCCTTTTCTCCTTTTCATATTGAATCGGTCAGTATAATTCTTTATGCATACTCATGATTAACCTTCTATTCTGGTAGAAATTCATCAGTTCTTAGTTGGTCAAACCTATAAATTGTCCAGAGTATCTTACTAGTGACACTGCTTACTTTTCATGTCCGTTTAGCATTTGTAGTTTATGTGTATTAGTTTCTGAATTGAAATGTAATCAGTAATATTTCCGCTGTGTTCATTATTGTTATCCGTTGGTGCCTTTAAATCAATCTGCTGATTCCAATCTCTTCCTTCTTTATTCTATGTATTTCGGTATTGTTTCGATGCTCCTACTATTATCGCTGTTATCTACGTTCTTCATCTCCCCGATATAACCTTAAGCTCCCTAACAAGTTCCGTGTATTTCTTACGCTTCTCTGTCTCTCTAATATTCAACAATCACCTGATGGAATTGATAATTCAACGCTCTGACAGGACTTTCCCATTTTGACTATTATGTCATTTTTGCCAAGATGGGTACGTCCATACCCGATGGGATTTTGAGATGTTCGCTTTAACGTATAGCTTCTGGTTAGTACTTGTACAATTTGTCTGGATCTTTAAAATGAATATCTTTTCATAAATCCGAGTGTACTATTGCCCCCTGACCGTGCCTTTGTATTTTAGGGGCTAGTTTGCTTTATTCACTTATTATGTGGATCGACGTTGTGTCAAGTTGTCTACAGACCTTGCGTTTGCTCTTTTATGTTTTTGGTCAATTTTTGCTTTGATATTGCTTCTACTCATCGTCTTATCGTGTGAGCATTTTCTTAACGATTTAATTTCTCTGTTAAGTTTGTCATTTCAAGTCAGCGTCAAGTATTCTCCGTAGTCTCATCCTTTGTCATCGATATAAATCGTATGTGATTCTGTTTCTCTTTTTTTTGTTTTTTATCTCGTATTGTTGTATCCCTTCCTTTCTGTTTTCTCTCCTGTTAATTTTTGCAATAGCTGCTGTTTTTAGGTAATTAGCTTTTAGGTGTTCTGCATTATTAAATTATAATGATTTTTGATCATTCAAACAGTCTTATATGCAAACCATGCATATTCATCCATTTTTCTTACATATAGTCGATCAGTATCGTCCTTATGCGTAGTGCATATTGCATATTTTTAGTCTTTTTCGACGTGCATAAGTTCTTCTTTGGTACGTATATAAACAATCCGGTGCAGCTTAATTGTTACACTGCTCACATGTTATTTATTTTTATTACCCGTAACTATATAGTTTAGTTTCTAGAAGTTTTCTCGTTCTTCCTGGGTGTTACTTTCACGTTTTTATTGTTCATTTCTGTTGCTTTAGTTGTTTCTGTTTCAAGAACTCCAAAATATATGTAGCTCAGTCAAAAGCCAAGTACGTCCAAGGATGGAATGGTGTTGCCATATCTTGGCAGGAGCTGCTAAAAACAGCCTATCCTGCCTTGACAGAGTACAAAATAGACTTCGTGGCTTAGTGGAGGATGCCCTTTTCTCTACCCTACAACCTCTTTCCCACAGAAGAGACGTTGCGAGCCTATCCTTGTTTTTTTTTTTTTGTTGTTTTTTTTTTATTACATTTTCACCCCAAACAAGGCAAATTGCCACTTTGGTGTAGGGGGGCTACTATCAGGGGCAACAACTACTGGGGTACTATGTAGGGATTTGGGCAGCAAGGTGTCGGTTCACGTTACACTTGAACTTCTGCACGTCAGTACTGTTGGGGAAGCAGGGACCTGGAATGGAATTCCAGAGTCTAGCGGTTCTGGGGAATAAACTATTGGAGTAAAAAGATATTTTACATCTAGGGATCTCTACAGTGTAGGGGTGGGATTTAGCAGCCTGTCGGGTTTGTCGAGGGTGCTCACGTCGTGGGGGCACAAGTGATTGCAGTTCGTCAGAGCATTCACCACTAAAATACTTGTAGAAAAGGCAGAGGGATGCAACATTTCGTCGATGGGACAGAGGCTAAAGCTTAGATGCCAGTTCAGGGCCTATCAGGTTTGCGACTCTCTTTTGAACCTTGTCAAGGAGCGAGAGACTAGTAGCAGATGCACCAGCCCAGATGTGGCAGCAATACTCCATACATGGGCGAATGGTTGCCTTATAGAGGTACAGGATACTTTCGGGTGTTAGTAGTTTTCTTGCACGGTAGAGAGAGCCCACCTTTCTTGCAGCGGCCCTGGCAATGCCTTCAATGTAATTGTTCCAACTCATGTTTCCTGTGAACGTTAGGCCAAGGAGTTTGAAAGATGGACTCTCAGATAAAGAGTCGTTGGCCATTGCTATGGGTGGTAGAGAGGGTTTCTTGTAATTATTGAATGGAACTAGTTTAGTCTTGGCAGCACTGAACGCGACCAACCACTTTTGTCCCCATTCCACTACAGATTGGAGGTCTTCCTCTAGTGTTTCTGCCATTTCTTTAGAAATGTGTTCATTCGTCTTCCTGTCGTGCCTGCCATAGAGTGTAGTGTCATCAGCATATATACCCATCTCAGAGGCAATGTTGTCGGGGAGGTCATTTATGAATATCACGAACAATAGAGGTCCAAGGATAGAACCCTGGGGCACCCCCGCACTTATATCATATTGTTTATATGTACGACCGTCGAGGACCTGGATTTTTCTCTTATCTAAGAAGGATTTAATTATGTTAAGTATTCTACCAGTGATACCGTATGATCTGATTTTACTGAGGAGACCCTCATGCCATACACTGTTTTATCTTTATTTCCATGGCAGGTGCTCGTCTGAACTCCAATCTCTGGTTCCCCCTCGCCAATCTTTCACGAAAAACACCCGTCTAGCTGAATCCACTATGAAAAATTTCCCCCACTCTATATATGTGCCTAAATCAAAACGCGGATTCCATGAACAAAGCTTCTTTCTTAGAACTGCACACCTGTGGAATTCTGTTCCGTTTGCCTGCTTCCCTCCGGACTACAACTCGGATGTCTTCAAGTCCACTGTTAACAAATTCCTAATGAACCGCCCCCTTAATTAAACACTTCATCAAATCTCCACACTAACGTAATGTACTTGCAATAACCCTTATCCCTGAGTGGCTTCCGAGCCTTGATTAGTGGTGATCACTGTGTAAAAAAAAAAACTCTAATTTGCACCTAGTGTCTTCGTAAATGCCTCGTTGAGTAGTGCCAATAGTTTTTTCTTCATATTATTAGCAGGTCTCTATCCAATATCTTGGCCTTTATAATGTGGTGATGCCTATGTAAAAAAAAACTCGTAAGAGGTCGTAAGAAATTAACTAAAATAGAATACAATATCATATTATTAGCAGGTCTCTATCTGATATCTTGGCTACCGATGTAAAGCATAAGCAGGCATCATGTTGAGTTAGGAAGAGTGGTACGGTGTTCTTTTATGGATCTGACAAAAAAGTTTCAGATATCCAATACACATTACGTGGTTCATTCTTTCATCTTTATAATTGAAATGTTATCACACTTAGCAATTTGTTAGTATAATGTCAAGCGGTATCGTGGCTATGATTAACAGTAGTAGTGACAGGATATCTCATTTTAAAGTTTTCTTTTTTATTTCGGTCTTAATTATGTATTGTCCATCAGCTGTCACTTCCAGTTTCTATGTTTTCATTTTCCTTTCAATCAAATTGATAATGTTGCCTGGTATGTTGTACAGCTTTATTTATTCTACTATTATTAAAAGATCCTGTCGTACGCGTTTGTGTCTATGTTTATTAGATCGTGTGTATGCCTATCTCCGCATTACCATAATTTCTACTCATCGGGGCGTAATCTCCAAACCATCTCATTATTATTATTATTATTATTATTATTATTATTATTATTATTATTATTATTATTATTATTATTATTATTATTATTATTATTATTATTATTCAAATTTTGTGCCTAGTTGTTAGTATTACCGATTTTATACTGATAGGCGGATCACAACAAATGAACATAAGCTATCAGCAGCATGTTTACTCAGTGTTTATTCACTTTTGCAAGGCAGTCATTTGAAGTGCCCTCACATTGCAATGCATTTAAACCTTTTCAATCCACTCGTCAAATCCGTTTGTTACACTCCCCCAGGACTCCCACCGCAATAGGTGCAACTTCTACCTCTTTCAATTCCCACAATATTATTATCTCCCTTTTCAAGTCTTAGTTCTTTACGATGGTCTCCTTTTCTTTTTTCCTCAACATTAACATCAGCTGGCACTGCTATATCAAAAATTATTGCCTTGTGTTCCTGTTTTTCCGACAATACTAAGTTTGGTCGCATTGCTTTAATCATATACTCACATTAGATATTCATATCCTACAATAATATCACATTATAACTGCTCACAAACCCTTTCTGGAACATGATCGCGCCATTCTTCACTGCATTTTACCAATCTATTATTGCATATATCCCAATAGAGATTCCTTGCAATATCGCCATACCGTTTCTTGTATTCTATTTTAGTTAATTTCTTACGACCTCTTACGAGTTTTTTTTTACATAGGCATCACCACATTATAAAGGCCAAGAGGCCACTCAAGGATAAGGGTTAAAGAGTGTACATTAGAAATTGGACAATATAGTAATCATTAGTAATGAAAATTTGGTAAATTTGATAACTTATATGGAACGGCTCATTAAGAACTTATTTACGTTAGACTTGAAGACAACCATATTGTAGTCAGCATGAAAGCAGGAAAACGGAAGACAATTCCCCACAGGCGTGCAGTTCTAAGAAAGAAGCTTTGTTCATGGAATCTACATTTAGGTTTAGACACAGATAAAGAGTGGGGGAAATTATTGATAGTGTTTACAGCTAGACGAGTGTTTCTTGTGAAAGTTTGGCGAGGGGGGACCATAGATTGAAGCTCAGTCGAACACTTTCCATGAAAATAACGATATATCAGAGACAAACTCGCAACATCTCTTCTGTGAGATAGAGGTTGCAAGGAAGGGAAAAGGACATCTCCTACGAGGCTACGAAGTCTATTTTGAACTCTATCAAGGCAGGACAAGTCCTTTCTAGCAGCTCCTGCCCAGATGTGGCAACAGTATTCCATCCTTGGACGTACCTGGCTCTTATATAGATAGAGAATAGCATCAGCAGTGAGATATCTACTGGATCGATAGAAAGATCCCACCATTTTCCAGCGGCCTTGGCAACAGATTTGATGTACGTGTTCCATTTAAGATCAGGAGTAATGGTCAAGCCAAGAAGCTTGTCAAAACTTGAGGCCCCCTGAAGACAAGAGCCATTCATTTCAATTGATGCCAGATGTGGATCAGAATGTTGATGATGTAAAGAGAGAAGCTTGGTTTTAGATGCATTAAAAGTAACCAGCCACTCCTTTCCCCATTGTAATACGTGCTCAAGATCAGAGGAGAGAGAATCGGAGAGAAGTTGGTCGTTTACTGTCTTAGATGTGCTACCATAAATGGTAGTGTCGTCAGCATAGATGTCTACAAATGATGTAAGGATGTGATTTGGAAGATCATTAATATAGATCAGGAAAAGAGTTGGGCCCAGGATGGATCCCTGAGGGACACTGTCATTAATACTGTGAGCTTCTGATTTTTGCCCCTCAACTACTACTCTTATGAACCTATCAGAAAGAAATGCTATAATAATTGAGAAGACATTTCCAGCAATACCATAGCTGGAGATCTTATGAAGTAAACCTTTATGCCATACCCTATCAAAGGCCTTAGATATGTCAAGAGCAATTGCCCTAGAAAGGTTGCCTCCGTCGAGAGATTTGCTAATCCTATGAGATATAACTGTAAGCACATCTGCTGTAGATCTAGCAGAACGGAAACCATATTGAGTGTCACTAAGAAGGTTATTTTTGTTTAGATGGTTGATTACTTCTCTATTTAACACAGATTCCAGCAACTTACTCATGACGCACAGGAGACTTATTGGCCTGTACTGAGAGGGGGATGAGCGATCACCTGAATTCTTAAATACAGGGCATACTGATGACATTTTCCAGGGAGATGGGAAACTATTCTCCTTTAGACAACGTTTAAACAGTTTTGTAAGTATGGGCGCTAGTTCAGGTTGAAGTTTTTTGAGTTATAATTGGAATACCGTCAGGGCCAGTTGCTTTACTGGAATCAAGGTTTTTGATTAGCTTGGCAACCTCACGTACATATATACACATAGCGTGTTTTCTGACATAGGAGGAAATATTGGGGTTGGCAGCCTTGATCGCAAAGGGTAGAATTAGCTGCAAAGTTCTTGACAAAGAGTTTGGCTTTGTCTGATGCTGACGAGATTACCTCAGGTCCATTGATAATAGTTGGGATGGAGCACCCGCTTCTGTTTAGGATTCTGTTTGCTATTTGCCAAAACTGGTGGGAACCAAGCCGCTGCTCAGCTACTTTGGACTTAACAGATTGAGCATACAACTCTCTTGCATTCTTTATTATTTTCTTACAATGGTTGCTGGCAGTCCTGAAAGCGGCTTTAGTTTTCATACATCTATTACGTTGAAAACAGTGGAAAAAGTAATTTCTGTGCGCAATGGCAGCAGCACATTCTGGAGAGAACCATGGCTGGCTGTTAGGTTTTTGCTGAAACTTTTTAGAGGGTATGAAACGGTCAATACCTACGATTAACCATTCCGTCAGATCTGATACTATAGAGGACACATCCTTTTTAAACATGGAATGCAGAGGAAGATCAGATATAAATGTACGGAAGCTATCCAAGTCAGCCTTAGTGTATCGATATACTGCACGATGAAGAGGTACGTCTGGGGACTTGTTACATTCCATTTTTATCTTATATTCTCACTTTCTTTCTACGTAGTTTATATATGGGACTTTCAGCTGTTTTGTCAATATGATAATTTACATAATTTATCCTGAGCTCATATTAGGGGTTCTGCTCCAATATTTAAGTTACATTTAGACAACGATGGGCATATTTTTTTCCTTGTCCACTATCTCTCGTAGCTTTCTACTGGTCTGGAATTTACTTCTCATCCAACTTGTCTCTCATTTTTTCTTCATGTATTGCCTTAAATCCCTTTCCTCTTACCAGTACGCTCTCTTGCATTTTTTTTTACAAATTTTAACACGCCCATTATAAGCTTTTGTATAGATTTGGTAACGGAAACTTTCAGACTACTTTCTTCTTTTAGTACACATGGTTCTACACCTATTAGTTCCCAGTCGCCTATCTTTTCTTTTCAGATATACTCTATTGTCATCACTCTTTGTACGAAGATCTCCGTTCATTGGATTATTATTATTATTATTATTATTATTATTATTATTATTATTATTATTATTGTTATTATTATTATTGTTGTTGTTGTTGTTATTATTATTATTATCATCATCATCATTATTATTGTTGTTGTTATTGTTGTTGTTATTATTGTTATTGTTATTATTATTATTATTGTTATTGTTGTTGTTATTATTAGTATCATCATCATCATCATCACCAACATCATCATCAGCATCATCATCATCATCATCATCATGAACATCATTATTGTTGGTGTTATTGTTGTTGTTATTACTGTTATTGTTATTATTATTATTATTGGTGTTGTTGTTATCATTATCATTATTATTATTATTATTATTATTATTATTATTATTATTATACTTGTTTAATGTTGGGGGTGTTCATATTTCAATAATGGAATTCACATCATTGGTTTACCTGTAAATTCCAGTCACTTGTCTCGATTTAAATTTGGTTGCTTTGATGTAGTCGTACAGTTTTGCCTGTTTTTTTTTTCCGAAATAAAAAGGAACTAATTAAATTACCAATTTCTCTTAGAAGAACCTCTTAAAACTTTAGGCATCAGTTTATACAAGCGACCGGAATGTCACCGACTTGACAATACGAAATCACTTTTCTGTAAAAAAAAAAAAAAAATTCAAATAAAATGTATTTCCTTTTGTCAATTTAGCTTTCGGGCCTTAGGGAATAATGGCAGAGAAAACGTAATCTGTCTGAGCGAACGAAGCTAAAATTGTTCCTGCGCAAAATGTGGTTTTAATGTTACGAGTTTAAATTACATGTAAGAAACATCACATTGCGTCATCAAGTACAATACTTGTATTAATTTCCTTTGTTCGAATGAAGGTACCGATAGACATTTGCGTCAATGCGGGGTTTCTTAGCATAATATATTGCTACGAGGGTTATAAAATAAGCGATGGTGGTTGCACAACCTATAACATCTGTGTGTAGCAGATTAATCTAGATTTTAAAATCTCCACATTTTTAGACATAAGAAATAATTAATATTATCAAGTGAATCTTTGATACCACTTCGGAATTAAATAACTCACATTGATATAAAAGCCAAACATCGTACTAACCTACTTGACTGAACAAGCAAACTAAAGTAAAGAAGAGGTAAATGAGAAAAACGATTTGATGATATACGTTTTATAAAGGAAGATTAAATACAAATAAATGACGAACATGATAGTAGAATTATATGTCAGTATGCCTACGTTAATATTAAATACTACAGGGGAAATTATTATATTTACACAGATCTTATAAATAATAAAATACATAAGTATTTGCATAATATTTTTTATTGTTTCCATAACGTTTCGGTTGCTCTATTCTCCGACATTCTTCGCAAAACCCCCTTGAGCATAAATTAAAGTACTTGTAAAAATTCACTATAAAAGGAATCATCTCCTGGAGATTGGAGGTTCAATCCTTATTGTAGGCGATAGAAAAATGAAATTCCGAATTACTTACGCCAGGTATCTAGTCGGGAGATGAGGAAGCGAGCGAATGTTACTCCTATTAAATAAATAAAAGGTTCCGTCCAATATTCCGTTGTTTCACAAGTTCGACGAAACATACTTCACTAGTTTCGAAATAACCAAAAATTGTGAAAATGTCATTCAAAATAAAACAGTAGTCCGATGGATCGAGACAATACGAATAATCAACACCCTTCTCAAACTTTCAGAAGAGAATAATAATAATAATAATAATAATAACAATAATAATAATAATAATAATAATAATAATAATAATAATTATTATTATTATAATAATACCTTATATACTGAAGTGAGTGTCCCTAATGATGGAGATCTGAAAGGGAGTACCCAACCAAATATCAAGGTCACATGTATAATATGAAAAGGGAACAATAAGGATACTAAAAACCTCTCTCCAACAGAAGAGACGTTGCGAGCCTATCCTTGTTTTATCGTTATTTCCATGGCAGGTGCTCGTCTGAACTCTAGTCTCTGGTCCCCTCTCGCCAATCCTTCACGAAAAACACCCGTCTAGCCGAATCCACTGTGAAAAATTCCCCCCCATTCTTTATATGTGCCTAAATCAAAACGTGGATTACATGAACAAAGCTTCTTTCTTAGAACTGCACGCCTTTGGAACTCTGTTCCGTCTGCCTGCTTCCCACCTGACTACAACTTGGATGTATTCAAGCCCAACGTTAACAAATTTCAAATGAACCGCCCCCTTAAGTGAACAAAGTCATCAAATCTCCATATTAACGTAATGTACTTGCAATAACCCTTATGCCTGAGTGGCTTCCGGGCCTTGATAAGTGGTGATCACTGTGTAAAAAAAGAGCTCTCGGTTGGTTTCAATAAAAAGCAAGGCAATGTTGGCAGCTGGTTTGGCTGTTCCATACTCAAATGACAGATGTCGTAATATTCTAAATAATACAAGTAGACACCACAGAACAGATGTCGTAATATTCTAAATAATGCAAGTAGCCAATCATTATCTTTAGGATTTAGAGACGCACTCAGCACCGCCAATAATGTATTCGGTATTTTATATAAACTAGAACAAATATACGGCGCAACAACGTTGACACGCCGTTTCACGCTAGATCAAGTTAAGCCTGGCCAGTACCAGATGGGGACCATTTGGGAGAACGAGGAGCGTTATATACCGTGAGGTAAAATACCAGGTTTAGAAACTAGCGCGATCTATCGTTCTCTCATAGGTAGATTGTACTCTAATGAGCCGTGGTAGGCACTTCATCTAGTGATGGCGTCACAATAAAAATCCCCTTGATAATCCTGGCGAAGCATCAAGTATTCAGCTACCAAAAAGATTTTAATTACACTACAAACTCATGTAGTAAGTGCAATCTGGGCAACAACCGTGCTGGTGGTGATAGATAAATACTCATATATATTTCAGTCTGAAAATTACATATATATATATATATATATATATATATATATATATATATATATATATATACATTTATTATTATATTTGTACATCTATTCCGCACGTTTAATTTACTGCGTATCGACTTTCTATCGAGGTAATTTCTCTCTATATTTTGCTAAATTACATTGTACATTGATAAATACAGAAATATAACCTTTAATTTTATAGCATGATGCCTCTGTAATAATAAAATTATAATATATTGTATACATAATAATGTATACATAATGTATTTTTGTATACGAAATGAAAAAAATTCGTTGTAAATAAACGATATGGAGCACTATATAGTAGCTACCTATTTATTATATAATTCAATCTAGTCATTATTTACAAGCGCTTGTCCCATGACACATTTGTTAAACATGTCGACTAGAACTTAATAAAGGATCTAATTGTATGTAGTATTCGTCTAGTTATACTGTACGATTAAATTTTCATTAGCAACACTTCGTACCAGCCTTTATCAAAGGCTTTGGATATATTAATAGCTATAATCCTGGCTTTGCCTGCTTAATCCGGTGCATTGTATATGCGTTCAAAGATTACAGTTAAAATAGCTGCAGTCAAACAGCATGGCCGCAATACTGTTTGCATAGAGAAACTTAACCTTAACGAGGTAGTGGACTAATGCTTGATTAAATTTTATAAGGTTGTAGAAATTGTCGAAGCTGCCCTGACATAAAAAAGCGGTTCGGTTGAATGTATATAGGCAGGAACTCCAAGGACAGCGAATACTCATCAAAGCCATTGTATAATTGCAGTAGTAGATATATTTGAGCAAGGCAAGGCAAAAGGAAAGCTTGAATATTCGTCGGTAACAGTTAATATATATATATATATATATATATATATATATATCTGTGTTTGTGTGTGTGTGTGAGTGTTTCTTGTTTTGCTTGCTAGCGTTTTTTATTTTTTTGTTAAATAAAGGCTGCGTCTTTCAAATGGTTGTGTTGATTTTATTAACTACCTACTTTTGTGTTTATAAAACCGTGGCCTTATTTCAGAACACGTTCAGCAATAATATGTAATTCTTTTTACCTCCTCCGGCGCGAGAGACAAATTTCTTTCGGTAGCTTATATCAAAGGAGAAACAAGGTAGTCCAATTCTCTACCTCGCCATTTTCTCATTCTTTATTTTGCTTATAGTCTAAAAGTTGAACGTAAAAGCAACTTATCTTTGGTCAGTAATTAGTTTAAACTTGCGTCCATTAAGGTAGTGTCGTTATTTTATTAATGGTTCCTTCATGACCTAGGTTTGCCTTTCAATTGTGCTGATGAATTTATCACAGAGAAGCAGCAATAACACAGTCTGACGCATCCCTATCAACAACTAAAGGCCTATTTTCGCCCATTGTTGTAATTGCTGATTTTGCAATATGGTCTTCCTGTCCCTCGAATGTTTCAACGGCTTGAAGAGCAGAAAAACGGTTCTACTCGTCTTAATAGATGTATCTGTTCTTATAACGATGCAATCCATTGAGAGTAGTTATCAAGAATGCCTATAGTACGTCGAATGAAAGGCGGAGTGTGATGGAAAGTGTCTGGAGTAAAGGTTTTCATTTATCTGCGTCCGGTACTATAAAACTTCGGCTTATGAAATACATAAGTAGGTTTATTATGTCCAGTCCAAACGAACAATTTCGTCGTTTAGTGTACGGTTGTATTTGTCGAGGGCAAATATGAAACGTCTAAGATGTTTGTCGTGTTTCTTTTTTATTATGGTCACACACTGTAAGGTTGTTCGTGCACGCAAATGTGCGTTTATGATTTTATCCGCTATGATTTAGTCGACTATCATTTGGAAGCGGTCTACCCAATTCTTAACGCCAAATAGAATCATGCCTAATTGATATTGTCGACCGTTCACACCGAAAGCTGTTTATAGCTTGTCTCTAGGGTGCCTTTAAGTCCAGAGTGCTAAACATAAGATATTTGTCTATTTCGCCTATAATTACATATTTACTGGGAAGTGGGAAAGCGTACAATAGAGTAAATGCATTTATGGTTAGGGAGTAACGCATAGCCATTCTATTTTATGGTTTTCAGAAGTGGTTATATAAACTGGAGCCCTCTGAGATGATTTCCTAGGCTAAACCATACCCTTCTAAAGTAGTCTTTCATCTTAAAAGCAATGGATTCTTTATTATTATGAGAAAAACGTCTGCTTCGCACGGCTATGGGTTTTCGGTTTTCAGTTAGGTTTTCGGAACAGGAGGGATACTGGGTTTTTTGATGTCGCCAATGAAGAAATATGCAATGCGACCATTGAACCACCAAACGGGATTTTAATCTGTGAGTTGTTTTTTTTTTATTCATTTTCACCCCCAAAAAGTGAAGAGCTACTTTGATGTAGGGGCCTACTATCAGGGGCATAAGTTGCTGGGGTACTATGTAGGGAGATAATCAGGAAGATATTTGTTCATATTACACTCGAAGCTTACATGCCAGTTAAAGAGCTATCAGGTTGGCGTCTTTCCTGAATCCTGTGCAGGAGTGAGAGACTTTAAGCATATGCACCAGCCGAAACATTACAACAATTCTCCATACATGGGCTAATCGTTGCCTTATAATGACACAAAATACTTTCGGCCGTTATTAGCTTTCTAGCACGGGAGTGGGAGCCTGCCTTTCTCTCAGTTTCCTTGGAAATGCTCTCAATATATCTGTTCCAACTCATGTTCCCTGTGAACGGTAGGCCGGGGTGGGTAAAGAAAAAGGTTTAGGTAATGTATATTTAGCCTTTGCTATGAATGTTTTTATGCAAACCGAAAATAATTTTTACATCTATTTTCTATTTTCACATTCCTTTTGCGGTATTAGTATATTATATGTCATTCATTTTTTCCCAAATTAATCGCTTATCTTTCATACATAATTGGTCCAGCGAACTGACATCTCTCGAATCAATTAATATTATTATTATTATTATTATTATTATTATTATTATTATTATTATTATTATTTTTATTATTATTAATAATAATAATAATAATAATAATAATAATAATAATGTTTGGAACTTTGGCCCTGCTTGCCACAGTTAAAAGAGATAGTACTCTATGATCACAACCCAAAGAGTCACAACATTACATCAAATCTCAGCTGAAGATCTTTGCATGAGGGCCCGTTTATGTAGTTAGGTCAGGGTAGGTCTTGCTACTGCCTAGACCAATCACCAGTAAGTACGTTGTCTCAGGGGAATCCCCGATTTCTTGCGTGGGTCCATTCGATCTTCCGATTTCTCAGGCCCCCAAAAGGTCAAGCTCATAACCTCAATCTCCGTTAGCTATTCTCAAGGTGACATGTGTTGCAAGTTTTCCACCAAACAATAAAATTTATGTCAGTTTCATAAAAACAATGAAATTCATAATTCTTAGCAGGGTTGGATGTAGATGCCCGGGAATACAATAATACTTCACAAATAAAACAAGCATATCTGCCCAGCATTTTCTAGTGTTACAGGCGTAAAAATCTTCCCCAATGGGGAGCCCTACCGCCCCCGGAGGCGGTGTCTTGCAGTAAATAAAACTAGACTGCTGTATAGCACATTCCAATGTAAATACTTCTCCATAAGCTGTTCTAAGTGTAAGGGTCTTATTCTCAAGAATATGTTGTCTTACCTGATTATTACGTAAGCCGTTAATACAGATATCAGAAATATATTGCTCTTTGGCCTCTAAGACCTTAATTAAACAGAGGTTGCAACCTTTGCCCAGCGTCCGAAGGCTTATAAGGAAATGGTCCAATGTTTTGCATGATTCTTGTCGACAGATAGCAAGTAGGTGTCTAGAAAATATTTTATTCTTGAGCTTTATATATGTAGCCTTATGTACATCGATTGGTACTTAGTAGGAAACGCAATCCTAGATAATTTCTTTGACTGTGTAAGGCAGGAAGTAGCTTAGGAGCGCACGCTTATTGATTGGACTTCCCGGTCTTTCTGAATGTAGAACCTCTATGAAATTTATAAGTGTCTACCGCCAATTTTTCCAGCACTTGTCGGCTGAATGGCGTTCTGGATATGTGTTAAATCGCACGGCCCGCATAAACTGTTCCATTCTTAATAAGTGACTAAATGTTTAATGAAAACATGGTAAGAGATTCCGTCGTGTAATCATTTATTCAATTAAGAATCTTACTAATCGTTTACTTGACTGCTTTTATAACTTGGATTATCAACAAGACTATTACCACTGTTCACAACAATAGCATTAGCTAATGTTAACGGAAGGTAATGCAATAATGTCCTGAATTAGAATATAACGACTCTGCATATCAAACTCTTTTATAACTAATGTATTTAATACGTTAACCAGCTTCAGCATAATGCTGGTAGAACATCGCTACGCATAATTTCTTTTGCCCAGCCATTGTTTATATGTTTTCACACTGGCAGTCTTCATGCGAATTCCCGCTCAGTTTGGTCAAAATAACGTTGTAATAGCCTACATATTTCCTACAATATAGTTCTCTTAGGCGATAAGCTAGAATCTTTAAAGTCTGTTTATGTTCATGTGATTTCCGTTCGATATTTTTCTGTCGTCATTGTATATACATATTTTAAGTCTGGCAAAATAGTTAGCGATGACGCATAGAATTTCCAGTTCTTCCATTACACAAACAAGCCATTCTCTCTAGTGTTTCATACGAAGTAAATATTAATATTATAACTACTACTACAGTAACAGTCACTGCTGTTTATTGTTACTACTACTACTACGTCTACTTCTACTACTACTACTACTACTACTTCCAAAATCAAAAGAACATGACATTATATAGCAACTATATTAACGTAAAAGCAATACACGTCTTGCCGCCAGTGAGAACTTATTTATAAACACTACTTTGCCCGATTCGACCAGTCCCGAAAAAATAAACTGCCCTCGTTTTATTATCGATGTAAAAAAGTTTTATACAAATTGCATGTATTTCTTCATTGACTGAACGAATTCGTATGTCACGAGGGATAAGTTGTTTTTAGGTAATTGTATTTTATATATCGAACCAGTAGTGCCGTAGCTACATTTGACCAGAAATGTATACAAAGGCCAATAGTTAATGTTTCGACAACTGTAAGAAGCGCTGTTTCTTGATCACTATCAACCTTGAAGGATGCATTATATGTCGCATTTAAAATTAATTGAATGCATTCCATTCCAGTACGTATGTCGTGCGAACGAATCCAGCCTAATCAATTTTAATCTCATGATTCATGTAGATAATATGTACGTATTATGTTAATAATTTTAGAAATAAACACATGTTAAGGATGTATGTATAATATTACCTGAAAAAGGTCCACGTTACTATTATGATCAGACTGTACGGACATTCTGGAATCTGACGTAAACAAGCAGACTGCATCTCATTGATTTGAATATGACCTTCACAATCTCACATTAATTTTATCTTAAGCGTCTCATAAAGATGTATCATTTTTAATCAGAATGACGAAAAACTCATTTAAGAATACACACACATAGACACACGCACACAAACACATACACAAACACACACACACCCATGCACACACACACACACACACACACACATATATATATATATATATATATATAATTAGCTATATTTTTTGAAAAAAATGATTCAAGCAGAGTACTCGGTTATGAGGAAAATCCGAAAATAAGAGCATATTTTTTACATTTGATTTGCAGAAGATTTGGGTGCGATAAGTCATCGGTATGGTCGGTTTCAAACCTGTTTAAAATTCCCATATCAAGCTCTCTTCAGCTTATAAAGTCAACGGTACGCCTGACTTATCTTGTCTAAACATTTTGTAAATAAATCATACATACATATATATATATATACATACACACACACACACACACACATATATATATATATATATATATATATACATACATATATATATATATATATATATATATATATATATCAGTGCAGGCGTGTTAAAAGTGAACTATCTTTTGAAATTGAAATGTTTGAACTGTGCGTAGGTAACACGAGAATAACGTCAATAATGAGAGTGCAATAGAAACGTTGTTTTAATCTGAATAAAATAAAATACGCATCAAGAGCGCTTGAGTTACCTCCGAAATATATTTGTGATAAATTTCAAGCAAGTAAAATGTCTTTATTTTCCTAATATTACGTTGGTTTTTGTTTCAAGCGCACATGATGCGTATGTTATTTCACTCAAATTAAAACAACGTTTCTATGCAACCCTAATTCTTAACTTTATTCTCGCGTTACGTACACACAGTTCACACATTTTAAAATAAAACAGCCAGATACAACGCGCGGCTCCATAAAAACAGACTTCTTTCTCCAAATTTACAACATGGCCAGGAAAAAGAAAAGGAAAAGAAAACAGAAAAAAAACAACAAAACACTGAAGATGGTGTCTACCTCCGAAATATATTTGTGATAAATTTCAAACAAGTAAAAGATTTGTTTATTTTCCTAATAATACGTTGTGATTTGGTTTCAAGCGTAATTTATGCGTATTTTCTTTTATTCAAATTAAAACAAGTGTCTATTGAACCCTCTTCAGATTTATATTTGTATTTTATTAAAGTTCTTTGGCAATCAACAGACTTACAATTCGTTTTGATCTAATAGATTTATTTTATTTCTCGAACTTTACTAATAGTACACAATATTTCTCTTTATGACATTCCTATTTCACGGGATGTTATTTCCCTATCCGCCTGTCTGATACTTCTTGAAATGTTTTACTCACACAGCTTGGGACTAGCATCAAATGAATTCATACTACTTGGAAACGGTTATCACATGGTATTAGTAGTTAGTATTATACTCAACCATCTTAATCGTGCCATGGATTTACGGCTCCAAAGTAAAATCTAAAAATAAACTAGTACAAAATATATCAGCAACGCCCAATTGAATAAAACTTTTATTCCTCTGACTAAACTTTGTATAATTAAGCTAATGATGTGGGTTGAAACATGTATACATACATTCGAATTTGAAACTTCTGTAATAACGATTATTTTAGAACTGCTCAGATAAAACTACGTATGAAAGGACGCTTTCTGCCGATAAAACAAACGTCCTATTTATCCGAATAATGAAAAATATGTATCATTAAGAAATATTTCAAAAGTGCAATAGCACCAACTAAAAGTAGGTATTATGAGATGATCACGAAACGCATTAATTCCCATAAATTATGGCTACGCCGTTCTTTGAAATATGTTTAATAGTGTGTGAATAATCGATAGCGAACGATTCTCTCGTTATCACACGCGATGACGTCGTTTGATTGGCAACTGATAATGCTAGATTGCTTGCCTAGCGAGTCGCTTTAGACCCTATCCTTGGACGCTACGAATCTAGCCTACCTAGATTTCCGACTGCGTTAATATGATCTGATTATACATTATTAACCGAGTCAGATATATAGTAACAATATTTATAACTGAAGAGCATCCCGGTTTGATCTTTTGTCTAATAAAACATAAAAACAATTTTCGTCGTTTTTACATACTCGTGAACAAATTCCTTGCTTAATCTATCTATCTCTGTGTCTCTGTCTTCTATGTATGTCTGTCTGTCTGCCTGTCTTTCTGTCTCTCTTTCTATAATATATATGTTAGTCCTCGCGCGAAAGAGCAGGACACAAACTGTTTTAAATAATAATAATAATAATAATAATAATACTAATACTAATAATAATAATAATAATAATAATAATAATAATTATAATAATAATAATAATAATAATAATAATAATTATAATAATAATAATAATAATAATAATAATAATAATAATAATAATTATAATAATAATAATAATAATAATAATAATAATAATAATAATAATAATAATAATAATAATAATAATAGAATAACAATTACAAAGACTTTCGCTCGCGAGGACTATTATTGAGCGTAAACAGTTATAACAGTAATTTTGAAATTTTCATCTATATTTTTCTCGTTATCTACTGAATAGATTTAATCAAACCTATATGAAATATGCTCCTTATAAAATTGTTAAGATTTTCTATTCTGAAAGAAGTTTAACAAAATTTAATCTAAAAAATTTATTTTAAAGTTTTTTGTTAAAAAATGCAGATTTTCTCATTATTCAGACATGTATGACAAAGAGGGAGTTGCAAAAAAGATTTGTAGTGTGAGTAGAAATACAAAATGAAACAGAGAGAATATTCAGACCTGTAATAATACAAAGACGGGGTTGCAAAAAATGAGTTGTGGTGTGAGGAGAAATACAAATTTAAATAGAGAGTAGGAGAGTGTGTATAAATACATGCAAAACCACATTCATTTTTTAAAATCCAAATTAATAAATGAAATAAAATATAATCTTAAAAAGATACGATGCAAGTTAGAAAAGCATTTCATCCAAGGCATGAAAATTGTTAAATAAAATGTTTTTACTATAGGCTTTAAAAAAACAGGTACGAGATTAAATTAGAAATTTATTTATCTTCAAAATACATTTTAATACATTTTACAAAGTAAGGTATTAACTTGTTATTCCTTACTTTGTAACATTCATAAAAGTGCACTTTGAAGATAAATAAATTTCAATTTAAGTCTTGTACGTTTAATTTTAAAGCCTATAGTAAAAACTTTTTGTTTAACAATTTTCATGCCTTGGATGAAATGTTTTTTCTAACTTGTATATATATATATATATATATATATATATATATATATATATATATATATATATAGAGAGAGAGAGAGAGAGAGAGGGGGGGAGAAATTAGTGCCCTCTCATGCTTAGGAGGAAACCAAGCAAAAGAAAAACAGAGAAAAATTCATCTAAATGCAGCAATACTAAAGCTGGCCCGCTAGGAGGCTATCTCTACAAATGTACGTTATTTTGGGCATAATTTAACTGGTTTGAAAATATATGTTCTTTTTACCAATCATTATAAAAATTTTAGCCATCAAAAAGTATTCTAACTTTCAAAAGGTCTGCCAATTTTTATGTAGTTTTGTCACATAGAAGCAAAGCTATGTGTATTTAAACAATCAATTTTGCTGCAAGTATATATATATATATATATATATATATATATATATATATATATATATATATATATATATATATATATATATATGCCACCTGTCTTTGCAATTTTATAAGTTCCAATACTGGACGTCTGTTAATCAGAATATGACACCTTAAGGCCCATTGAAACGCTAATGACTTGGTTTGTGTAGTGGGCTATGTGGCACTTGCCGTTAAGGTCGCACATTACGGTTTAAAAAGTGAGTTGATCACTGTTCTATACTTAATTGATTAAAAATGAGCACTCACTTTAAGGTAATCTTTTCGGGCTATTTATTATTTTTTTAAGAGATGATGTTTATTGTAAGATGGTAGGACAATACAAGATAACCTTAAGAAAAACTGGCATAAGTGTTCATGTGTGTTGCAATCAGATACCGCATTCAAACTTTCTTCAAATAATATTTTTCGGGTATTGAGCAGAAATATGTGCTCTTGCCTATACAACAATAACCACTACTTATAGTATAAAGAATTACTTAGCTTTTCACCGTGAAAAATACTTGTTTGGTTTGGAGAAAATAAAAAAGTCGATATTCGTTTTCAGCACACCCGAAAACTTAAAAAAAAAAAGAATTAAAGGTTGGTCTTGTGTTGGGCTACCAGGCTACAATTACAAAGTTCGTACTCTTAATCTATGCCTAAACATATCCGTAGATTTTATGAACAAAACTAATTTCTTAGAACTGCACACCTGTGGAACTCTTTTCAATTTTTCTGCTTTTCAACTGACACAATATATCGACTTGAAGTCCAATGTTAACAAGATATTGTGCAGCCATACCCTTAAGTAATCCAATTTACCAGTTTTCCGTTACTAACGACTATTACGTTTTCCCCTTGACCACTGTATACTCATTAATCCTTATCCTGGAGCTACCCCCCGACTTTTATAAATAGTGACTGCTTTGTGAAAAAAAAAGAAAATAAACAACACCCCTAAAAACAAACATACGCTCCCAAAAACGTAGCTATAAAGTGGGTGTTAATTGTACGTTAAATTAATATAGAAAATCGTCCCTCACATTTTAAAGCTATAATTTCCTCATATATTTTAAACTACTCTTTCTGGTATTTTAACTGTTATTTTTGTTTTCAGCTCCATCGAAAACTTATAAGAGTAGTGATTTTAATGATTTTTTTTTTGTGAGTGGATATATATATCACCTTTACTAATATTTTAATCATAGTCATTTCTTTTCCTAGTTTTGCATACAAATTACAAAATATCTGATATTTTCCCCACACCTCTGGACTTGATGGAGGGGAGACTAAAACCTGTTGGTATGGTTTCAAAGGATCTGAAATAATAGCAAGGAAGACTTGATTCCAAATATTCCTTATATCATATCTTCCCTCGTTTGAAAATTGGGTACACCTATGAATAATCCTTATAGACTGTGAAAGTTACTGTATGTATAGAAACCAAAGAAAAAAGATATCATATATTGTAAATATTTGGAATCAAGTCTTCTTTTGCGATTATCTATAATATACAGCTGACCTGCCTGATTAAATGTATGAATTTAGGTATGTATGTTTGTATGTTTTTATGTCTCCTAAAACTTTCGACAGATTGAACGGATTTTCACGAGTCTTGAAGATGATTATCAGAGGGGGCGGCCATCATCTGTTCACAAGGATCAATTAAGAGCCTTAGTCGAAGCCAATGCACTTCCGCAGCATCAGGCGTAACCTGGACGACGATTTCCATCGATTTGAAAAGACAAATACACTTGATAAATGGCTGCCCTCTGATTTAAATGACAACAAAAAAAAACGCCAATACGAAGTGTCATATTCCCTTCTTTTACATAACAAGAACCACCTGTTTCTCGACCGGGTTGTGATTGCGATAAAATATTTTTTTTACGACAACAGTCGACGCTCAGCTCAGTAGATTAAGATCTCTTCACGAGATTTCCCGAAGCCAGAGTTGCACCAGAAGAAGGTCAGGCTGACTGTTTGGTGGTCTGCAATCCAGTCTCATTAATCACAGGTTTTAAGATACTAGCAAATCAATTACGGCGATGGAGCTACTGTCTATAAATGGACGAAATGCATAAGGAACTTCCAAAAATAAGTCCATCATTAGTCATTAGATAAGGACCAATTCCCCGTTATGGCAATGCCCGACCGCACGTTGCTAAACCGACCATGAAAAAAATGGACGAATTAGGCTACGAAACTCTGCCTCGCCCGCCATACTCTTAAGAACTCTTACCTACCGACTACTACCTTTCAAGCACGTTCTTAATTTCCTGCATGAAGAATGCTTCAAAATCTTAAGCAATATCACAAAACGCATTCAGCGACTTTATCGCCACCACGACACAAGATTTCTAAAGTATTAGTGTTAATACACTTTCCGTTAGTGTGTTGATTTTGCTAGTACTTCTTTCGATCAGTAAATGTTAGTTTGAGCGAAGATATATTTATCTGAATTTAAAAGATAAAAACCATAAGAACGTCCTTGTCGAACTTGTAAAAATATTTTCTGACATCACCAGGCTCAAGTCTTTGCGTAGAGAAAACCACACACAGAAAAATATAATAACCCTCAGATAATTACTGCTTTAGGGAAAGTGGAATCTCTATGTCTCTTGAACTAGAATATGTATCACACCTAGCACTATCCTATGCCTCTTAAATCAGCCATTATCCAAGGCATGAAATATTAAAGGATATAGACACATCAACTATTACACAGTTTATGAGACAATATTTAAAATTAACCACTGATCTAATAGGTTTTACATTATCCAGAAAGTAAACACGCACTGTTAATTGTCCGCGATGTTGCCTAACCCTGCTTGTATCACAAATACTATAATGGAGTGTGCACTGGTGAACTTGTATTAGTAGACTCATCTTAAGGCTAATACTTCCGTTTAGTCAGTCAGTCAATAAAACCACAGCTTATTACTCTACGTTTGCTCAGTTGTCGCAGGCGTTTCTACTCTAATATCCGTTTTACAATAATAAGCGGTTGAAATGACCTTACTACACACTGTTTCTCTGACTGTGCTAGCTCGTAGAAATTCAAATGCAATGTAACCAAACATCTCATTACAAAAAGCCTTACTTTTGAATTACCTGTAATTATCGCCGCGAATTCACATCCTTCCTGATGTCGCCGTTTTAATTTTCTTATTTGCAATTAATGAAATTGAAATTTTATCAAAAGTAAACTACTTTTAATCAGAAAGGAACCTCTTGAAACAATCGAATCTTCGATATCCTTTTATAATAACTATGCATAAAATTAATGCACATGCAGTGATCGAAATTATGTGGATTTTTTTCTTTGGAATTTTTAGCAGAGTTAAAGTTGTTTGCAATAATTGACACTATGTTCGCAGATCGTAGAAAACAGTTACCTACTATCTCTGTACTCTAAAAAAATAAGTGTATTTCATCGTGGACCATGCGTTAGACATTTCTAAGCAGATACGGGGATATCTTTTGTAACAAAAATAAAATACTATTTAGAAGCTACGATAAATTTGTAATTATTATTTTGATATCAATTTGAAAACTCAATTCAGTTAGAATTATTAAATTAAAGAGATGTTCAGTCGGATTAGTAGGTTCATTGTAGCCATTATGTAATTTGTGTTATTTGTAACATAAAAACATTACTACTTTCTGAATCATATTTGTTATACATCGTTTTCACAATTACCTAAATGTGGTCAACGCCGGTTAATATTGTTATCATACAACAAACAATTAATATTACTACATCGAAATATTTTTGTGACGTACTACATTAAAATCAGATTGTCGAATGAATGAAACACACGGATGAACAAAGAAACGCATGTAAATATAATGTATGAAAATGCGTTATAATTTATACTGCGAGAATTTGCAATAGAAAACTCTTTTCTCTTACATGAATTTACTTTTTCTGTATGTGTATGCGAATTTATATATGTGTGCGTATATGATTGTGTACTTATATGTTTCCCGTCAAAAATGATAAATGTATTTTGATTGGCAACTGGTTCTCATAAAATTAGTCAAATAACTTGGAATCTTGAATTCTATGTGTAAATTAGTTCATCATAATTGATTACTGAAACAAAACGACTACTGACTTACTATTTCTAAGAATTTGTATATTATTTTTTATTTATTTAAAACTGAAGTATTTGTTTTGATTTCTATGTTTTCCCCTAATTTAAACACAGTATTTATATTGCTCGCCCATTGCCTAATAAAAGGTACGAATTTTACGCGACGCATGTTAGGCAATAATTCGTATTTCTCTTCATCATGTAAAAATCCATACATTTTACTATAATTGATTGGAACAGATATATTAATAATTAAAAACAAAATGCATACACGTACGGTACGTTCAAGTATCTCATCAATATATGTATACATTTGTATTTCAGCCTCTGAACGTATTTGGGGCACAGGTCTTTCTCTATCTGATGAAAATGGGGAGATGAAGCGAAATATGAAAGTGGCACAAATTACAAATTAGCCATTTAGGATTTGCGTGGTTATAAATAAGGTTTGTCTCCGGCCATTTTCGTTTCATTCAATTGACATTATCTTTTAAGATTATCGCAATTTACGTACTAAACGACGTGCCTCATCAACAAAATCTCGCGCGTTTCCGCCTGAACTACTTCTGATATGTAATGTGATCTGATCGCTTTTAAGTTAGCACTATCCTACCATCAGGAAAGGTTATAGGAAATTTAAGAAATTACACGTTCACACGACGAAAATGTTTTCGGTTGTAATTCAACTGAGGACTGAACAGTTTAACAAAATTAAAGCGTTCTGTATAGTATTTAATACGAGTATAATTTTCCAACTGTATTTCGGCAGAAACATAGAAAATCAAAATGTAATACCTTTATAGATATTATGCGTTATTCGTTATGTAAAAGCAGATATGGTTCGTATTATGTAAGTTTATAGTTTCTGCATAATCATACACTAAAGAAGAAGAGAAATATCATGTTGAGGTAAAGACAGTGACGGCAAATAGAGATATATAAGGAAATTTCCAATGACAATTATAAGCAAAAAGCAGTCCTCCTTGTATAATCTCTTCACATGAAATAATGTTAATAAAGTGATATTTTCCAATTGATTTTTAAAGAGGCATCACTATTCATCCAAATATAAGCCAGCCCCGCCAAATTACACAGCTAAGTAATATCTACCAGGTTAAACGCAGTTTTAACTCCAGTGATTTGGCGGAAACCCGTACCACCGGATCATAGTGATGTAACTGATCATAACCGTCGCTTTTCTTTGAAATGTGAGTGATATGCAGCTTCCTAAGAATGTTGGTACTCTCTATGATATATATATATATGAGGTTTGCATGATATGCTTCTTTTCAAGATGTCAATTTGCACAGCCTCTTTTTCGCCTTATTGATATAAAAAAAAATCTGCGTTTATTGTAGAAAAAAGGGGTTATGGTGAACATATTGCATATATATTCCTTATATATTTATATTTGCAGTGATTACTTTCTGGAGTTCGTTTCATTTTTATTTCTAAATTTCCATTGAATGAATAGAATCACATGGCTTTTACATAACTTGTGGTGGTTGATACAAGTTTTGAATTTGTGAGGATACAAGAGAATAAGGCAGCTGCGTATTACGTGGAAACGAACACAATGAAAGAAATAAAAGGTAAAACAAATAAAGGGAGTGGGCATACCTTAGTCTGGCTACTAAGTGTGCAAAAATTATGCATAAGTCGGGTAATTGGGAAATACACCAATGTCACAAGATTATATGATACACAATACCCGAAGATTTATCTTGAACTTTCTATTTGTACTAGTGGAAAAAGTAAATTAGTGTTAGTATTCTTAGTAGTATTACTAATAGTAGTAGTACTAGTAGTAGAAGCAATACTTTTTATAGCAATATAGATTGAAACTCAATGCTAATAATATTGAAATATAATTATTAGTAATATTTGAAATATGTGCCGTATGATGATCTGTATGATGCAAAACCTGAGTTAACTAATTCCAATAACTGTTATCGCGCCTGTACAGAATACTCAGCAAAAATGGGACTATTTTTAAAGCAAAAGTAAGCAGGATAGCTTGTGAAAATTATGGGATCCTGCCTCACTTAGTTAATATTCTGTGAAATACAATTTGAGTAAAGTAGCAACTTTCTACTCTTCCAAGGCCCCAACGCAGAACCCTAATCTAGTGCACGTGTTTGTTTCACAGTGCCTTTCGTGAAAGGTATAAATACAAGTTTAATAGTAGAACTCTGTGTTGAAGTTTGTAAATTAATTCTACTGATCAATTGGGCCTAATGCTTATAGGTTTAAAATAAAAGGAATTAGGTAGCAAGGTGTGTTTTGAAAGATAAATCCGGTCGCCCGTAACTAATGTAAAACACTTAGCAGTACACAATATTTATAATAGTCGTTTTAGCATTAGTACTATTATGTGACATTTCAGCTATGAGGTAATTAGTTGATACAAATTTTCATTTCATTCAGGTTAATAGCTAAGTAATCTACACGTGTGTATCAATGTTCTATATTACTAATACTAGCATCTGAAGTATTTATATCAAATATGGTGTATGTTTCTTGGAGTTTTCATAACAGAAATACAAAATAGTTCTAATAGTTTACGAAACCTATTTTTAAATATGTATTTATTAACGAATAAAATCTTCATATGGTTGTAACCACTCGGAAGAAAAGGGTAATGCAATTCTTTATTAGTCGATGGCAGTACCTAGGAGACGGCTATAAATAGGTATTGTCAGAAGATTACTTAAGGCAAATTTTCCCCAAAAAACACGTCGACAAGTATTTGTTTACATCTTAAATCTTTTTTTCTGTTTTGAATGAGATGCGTCGAATTGTTTTCCACATATCATGTTTCATAGGAGGACATTCATATTGATGTAGGGATGACATAAAGGAGAGAAGGAGAAAGACATTTATACATTTTACAGTTTGTTGTTCTTATAACATATATTTAGAGAGGAGGGTTATCAGTTCTTATGATGCAGGAGGTGATAGTCATTACTTAGATGAAGAGAAGGGCACATTTCTTAGATGGGTTATACACAAAGTTCATTATAACGATGAGGGAGACAATGTTCATATAAAGATTATTACACATTATCTTCAATTTGGTTGAAAGATGACACAAGAGGCAGTTACAAAATTTGATCCGTTCTTTTATTACATTCGACCGGTCGCAATGATGTTTACATCCAAGAATTCAAAGTCGACTATATGATTAAAACTTTCTCCCTCTCTTCCAAAGGGACCCTCTTCTGACCAATGTCAACTCTGTCTTCTATCTTCGCTTTCAACTCTGTCTCCCGTCTGTCTAACTCATCTTCGACTCTAGTTCCTATATTGAGAATTCATTTCTGCCATGACGTCATACGCATGTACAAAAACGTACATGACCCACGTGATCTGAACATCCGTGCTTCGTACATGTCTGCAGACAAGAATTATTACTAACCTATTTTTCGACCTAACATTTTTTAAAAATATGTTTTTAATTTTCTATTGTTTGTACTTCTAACGGGCATTATTTTAATTCCGTTTTCCTAAAATTATTGAACAATCAATATGTCTAAACTATTTTATATGAAATCTAAACAATCGAAATTCTCCATTCCATTTCTGATCTTATTGCTGAACCTTGCTTACAAGGTTCGCATCTTGGTCTATCTAATCTCATGTTTACTCATCTAATGGTTTCCTTACTTACAACAAAAGGGGGCATTTTCTTGTAACAATCAGACGCTAAGGAAACACTATTTATGAAATTCTCGCTAGGATTTGGAAACAAGGGAGAAAAATATTTGTGTTATATATTTGTAGCTTTCTGAATGTTAACTGTCGAACACAATTAATGAACACAGTTATACAGCAGAAAGAAGCTATTCACAACACGTCTCTATTAAAGCGTATTTAAAGAGGAGTTTACAAATTTCGAGCAACTCTTCTATATATACTAAGCATTAATCAATCATTGGATGGGTCAGGTTGTTATACATGCAGAGGATTGCGTCAGGAGTGTGATAATTTCTAAAGCGATTAGAATTCCGGTTATGACATAATAATTTTGTTTCAGTTACAGAATCCTCATGCAGAATTTAGTTAGCACATCGTAAAAACCTTACACTTAATTAAGCAATGTTTGGTTCATAAAATATTGCCCAATAAATTAAATGCATTCGAAGTTCGGCAATCTGGGATATTTGTAATTAGATCAACCAATTGTGTTACAAAAAGAGGAAAAATGTAATGTCGAAATGAATTATATTGAACTATGAGTGATTCATAATATATTTTATACGCATAACCTAATGTTTTAGTATCAGTATATTATTTGAATACCTGTTTTATTTGATGCACGGAATAAACAAAATAAGTCTTACACCAGTTCCGATATAGATTTTGTCTTAGTAAGAGTCACAAATCTCCATATTGAGGAATAAAATGCTACTTTTAGAAACATGTTGTCAGTCTACACAAAATGTAACATCTGTAGAGAGAAAGAGAGAGTGCATTTTACTTGCACAATAGTCGTTCTTGAATAAAAACAAGTTTGTATCGCTTAATATATGTTTGACATCAAATCCACAAGTCTTCACAGCAAAGCTCGGAGCTATTTGTGACAGGATAGATGTTCAATGGACGTCATTTCTTTAGGGCATTGACTACAATATAAAATAATGAAAATGTGTATATTGCATATTTGTGCAATTTATAAAATCTGAGAAATACATATGTAGTAAAATGTTATTATATCATAAGATAAATAATGGGGAGAGAATTAAAATGAAAAAGAAGACAATGCCAATAAGATGCTTAATATATCTTATTTTATAGCTCGTTTATATACAAATTGATCTTTATCTAACTCCTTCCACATCTACTTCATCATTTATACAACTTCTTTTTCACTTCATTATTCTATGTTTTCTCTTTTTAGTAAAGTGGTACTTCACTCAGAAAGAAGAAAAAAGAGTTTCTACACGTTGACCAGAGTTCGAACATCAAGAACGATACGTATTGTACAAGTTTGACACCATTGCTTAGGGGAGAATATCTCAACGTCCGCTGTGAAATGACGTACTTATGAAACCAGAAAATAACGAACAAAAAATAAATGCAGTTATATTTTTCCCATGCAGTGGGGAAAAAGATGTATCGACCTTGTTGATATGCCAGCAGTAATCGCTTACTTTGATCTAGACGAGTACAAACACACATACAGAAAGACACCTACATTTATGTAATAGACGAGTCATTTATAAGGATCAGTGATGATTTGCTGATACATTTTTATTTAGAACAGTGGTTTTACTTTAAATTCGTCATGTAATTATTTATATCTACTTCAATATTTTATTTTTCTAACTATAAAATCATAATCTTAAAAGTCTGTCTTTTATAAACGAGATTTTTAGAACATTAAGAACAAACGTTGAGCCGAACACTGTTTATGTAGGGAAACACGTGAATCGGAAAACCTGCCCATTTCTAGAATTGTAGTAAAAAGTAAAATTGACTAGGCAGAAAATTTAAGTTATTTTATTTCATTAAATAAACTTTCTATGTTTATTAATAAAACATGAGAATAGTTTCATTTTTCATACTCCGCCTAGACAGGCTGTGACATAGTATAGGCACGTGTATAACAGCAGCAGCAATAACCAATATATGCAAATGACCAAGTAGTGCTATAGTCACGTCACAGCGAGGAAAAATAGAAAGTAATAGATTATTAAAGAAGAACAACGCATTCCAAGAAAAGCATAGGTAGACGTGTTAAACACGTATCAAGAGAGCAACATGGAAAAGTATGTCATGAACCTGACTGGACAAAGACAACATTCCACATGTTCGACACGTCAGAGTCTTCATTAGTACTTTGTAGAAGATTCTAAAACAAGTCTTTGTTCTGGAATCACCTGTAATTAAGTATATGTTGTGCCAATTTGAAAAAGTGAGTTTAATTTTTTCATTGTCTTTGTTTCTTTGCGACAGTGTGTGTGGGCAGTCAGCACTAACCTTAATCAGGGTTTAACCGGCTTCCTCCAAAGAGGGAAGTTTCATGAGAGTGTAAAATTAACAAGCGGTCCCCAGTCCCATGTATATCCCCGTTAGGGGAGATGACGACGTTAGATTTTGCAACTTTTTGCAGGGAGGTGTCTACGTGCTCCTACATACAGCACATGGACTTCCCAAACGCGTCACCCATTTTAGTAATGATCAGGCTCAACGTTGCTTAACTTCGATGATATGACAAGAACCCGTGTGTCAAGGCGATTATTCCGTATATATATATATATATATATATATATATATATATATATATATATATATATAATTATATATATATATATATATATATATATATATATATATATATATATATATATATAGTTAGAACGCTATATGTTTCGGTTTCGATTCTAGCTGCTGGCATCTAAGTCGTATATTAATTTTAGCATCGAAATAGCTACTATATACTGTGTAGTATATAATATGTCGTAATTGATAAAGAATCGAATTATAATAATTTATACGAAAGTTACATCTATAAATAATTATTAAACCCTGTGTTTACGGGCGGGCAACATCGCGTGCCTTGCTAGAAATAATTAAGGAAAAATATGAAAACCTTAAACTATCTTTATTTACGCATACATAAATAAAACCATAGACACATGATATTATTGGATAAATACTCATAAAATCATAACACTGGTCAAGCTGTCTACTGATGTGAGCATTAAGGGAAATCAAAAAGCCGATACGCTGACAATAAAACACATTAGATACTCATATAAATACTATAACAATGAGATCATACAATATATTAAAAGGAAATGGCTAATAGTGTTCGTTCTCAAACAGGGGGCGATACGAAGATCAAGCAATAAACAGCAACACTGAACAATGACCGAAATGTGATGTTGAATAAAACTGAGTGTGAATCACACATTTACATACACTTGATGCAGAAACTGAACTTTCATACCTACGTCTGAATGCCCAAATCGCACCGAATAAATTATATTATAATTTTCAACATACTTAATCACCTATATACAACACTATACAAAATAGTCAGCGCATTATGTCACTAATATGTCATCAAAAATGGAGGTTAAAATACTCGAGGATATGGTTTCACGATAGATTGATTGTGAATTACAAAATGGATGGAGAGAAATGAAGGAAATTAATAAACTTTGAAGATGTATGAGGACGTTCTATTATTAATTCAGTTTCACTAGATTGTTGATTTCAGACACACGACCCGATGAAAGACCTCATCTCAATCGTCAGACAATTTCATGATGGGATGATGGCTCATGTTATGGATGGAGAGATTTTTATTGACATCCCAGTCAACGACAATGTTAAACAGAGTTGTGTTATTGCTCCTTTGTTATTAGAGATTGTGCTATATCTACAACCACAGTGAATGTGTTTCATTGTCTGGCTTTAAATCAGAAAGGGATTGTTCCTAGTTGTTGCTGGTATCCACGTGTGAGGATGGATAACTGTCCTTATAATTTTTTGTCTTACTCAGTTCAGTATTACACATTTTTTTTCGGAGGTCCATTAAAATACAAAGTGTGATGAAGGAAATAATAAGAGCAAAGAGCTCGGCGGAAAATAATACGAAGATATAAAAAAAATTAAGAATAATTAAATTAAATAAATTAAATAAATATATAATTAAAAATAAAATGAGAAATATGAATGAATATAAGTAAAAAAATGAGACAAAAACAGCGGTAAAGGACGATAGGAAAAAAATAGTTATTAAAATAAGAGGGCAAATAATGAATATATATCGAGAGTTTGATTCATGGTTTAATGCGAGAGTATTTAAAACAAATAAAGTGTTAAATAAAAACGTAAACATGTGAAGAAAGCATCAGATACGCGAGTACCAATTATACCAAGTATAAAAATGTCTATACCCCTATTCTAACACAGTTATTAGCACATATACACTTATACATATGTTAAGGCAACGGAAGAGATGTTAAAAAAATGGAGAATTCTTATAAAGATAGGGGAGCATTTTTATCTTGGTATATATATATATATATATATATATATATATATATATATATATATATATATATATATATATATATATATATACATGTTAATTTCTTCATTTAATTATTAATGGTTTTAACTAAGAGAGTTTTTTTGAAAATAATTCGTACAGAACTATGGTTTTGGTATTCTACTGAGAATGCATTAATGAGTATATTAAGAAGTTTAAAATCTGTTCTTATATTTTAATTCCTTTTCAAACTATAAAATATTTTATTTAAAAAAATTTATTTTTATAGACCCTCATATATATATATATATATATATATATATATATATATATATATATATATATATACGGACAGTTCAGCCAGGATTTGCTCGGGCCCGATGTATTATATATGATTTTATGTGCACACACACGCACACACACACACACACACACACACACACACACACATATATATATATATATATATATATATATTATGTCCAAGTAACTTATATCTTAAATTTCAAGTGTTTAGACCTAAGATTGGCGTAGGAGTTTGTTAAAGTCTGTATATGTTAACTCTGTCAAGTTATGCTTCTTGGCAGCCAAATTATTGCTCAAAAACTAATTAATAAACATGCTGCATGCCTGAATAGACCTTATGTTAAATTTCAAATGTTTAGACCATAAATAGGCTGAATAGTAAGCTAGAGACCACAAAGGTCATCTTATTTTAACTTTGACCCATTGGCAGCCAGATTTTCTGAAAAAAAAGAAAAAACGAGTAAAACGCTTACCTTATGTCTGAATACATTTTATATACAATTTTCATACCACAAATTGCTGAGAAATGTGATAGAGACCAAAGATGTCATTTTTTTTTTAAATTTGACCCCAATTTTGTTCCCTTAACAGTTATTGTTTTGGGCGCAAAGCAAATTAAATATACATGTTGATACATGTTCAACCTATATTTAAAATGTAAAATATTTAGACCCAAATGTGGTGGAGGAGTTTGGTAGAGTCTTCAAACGTGAAATCCTTGAATTTTGACCCCTTAACAGCAAAATTTTCGGCCGAAAACTAATTTTAAAGATGTTCCCAAATCTCCTTACGCCTTATGCCAAATCGCAACTCTTTAAAAAAGAGTAATTTAGTAGGGAAATGTACACACACAGATACACACACATATATACACAATTTCACGTTTATATATATATATATATATATATATATATATATATATATATATATATATATCAAACCTTTGTCCTTGCTGTAGGAGAGACTAAAAATCGCTGCTACGGTTTCAAATAATCCGCAATATAAACAAAGGAAGCTTGATTCGAAATTATAATTGTTATATCTCTCTCTTTTGGAAATAGAGTACGATCATTGATATCTCCCTGATTAAAATTTACTTGCCGCATGAAAACGCCCAAATTTTTAGCATTTGCGGGTGAGTAGGCTGACAACGATTCTCACGGTTAAATTTTTAGGGAATTATCCCCCCCCCCACCCCACAAAAATGTTTGTCAACTCTGAAAGCCGTTTTTTTAATTAGGGATATTGGGATTGTCTATTCCGAACGGCGATTTTGACATGGGAATGTTAGTCTAGTCGATTCCGAAAACCGTTCTAAACATGGAGAGTTAGGATATTTATTCCAAACGCCGTTCTGAGCAATAGTCAAGGAAGTTAAGTGAATTGAAAAAGTCAGAATTATTTTATTTTACACGTTAAAAAAGACGACATAAAACTGGAAGGTTCTTTAATCCTATTGGTAGAACATTCTAAAACAAGATAAAGACTTAACAACAGACGGAAACAGCTAGGACTGCTGCAACCGATTTTGATCACTCAGACCAGTTAAAAACAGTGAGAACACGTAACCTCGAAAAGTTTGGTTTTCATTTTCGATTATTATTCTAATGGACAATTTTTCGTATTTTTTTTTTCAATTCATTCTTATTTACGCATTTGTATATTTCATTTATAAAAGTGTCCGCAATTGCTCAGGCAATACATTAGCTATAACCAAATAACGTAGTTTACTTTTTTGCAAGGGGGGGTGTAGGCTTTCACCAGGCAAAGCCAAACACGAGTAAAATTAGCCCAAATTTGCCTACATTTCTTTGTATCCAAGCACAGACCAACTTTAGTTTTGCTGCTTTGGAATGAATTTTGCTTATGCTTTTTTCTCTTGCTTAGTTTTCTCCTACGTAGCTTACCAGGCCTCTAATGGATATAATTATATATATATATATATATATATATATATATATATATATATATATATATATGATTGATATGTAGTTTGCTTGAAGCATTGTGTGGGATAGGTATGTAAAAGAGATTTAGAAGGCTGTCACAATGCGATGAATGAATTATAGTCGCTGTTGGTAAGAGGAGACGAGAACAAGGGGCGATTTACAAATCAATAAGTACATATATATATATATATAGATATATATTTATTTTATTATTTTATTTTTTTAATCGACCTGTTACGCACACCATTTGAAAAGGGATTTTTTTCCGAAATTAATAATCGAATACGTCGCATGAAAACAAGTAAGACATTTTACCATACAACTGAATGAATATATATATATATATATAAAAATAAAATAATAAAATACATATATATATGTACTTATTGATTTGTAAATCGCCACTTGTTCTCGTCTCCTCTTACCACCAGCGACTATAATTCATTCAACGCATTGTGACAGCCTTCTAAATCTCTTTTACATATATATATATATATATATATATATATATATATATATATATATATATATATATATATGTAGCAAAATTTAATATCGAAATACTTATATATTTGGTGCCATGGAAGGGCACTACATAAAAATTAGGAGGCTTTTTTGAAGATTATAATAATATTCCATATCTGCGACAGATAGTGGACTGGTAGGCTAGCTTCTATTTTGCTGCTTTCGGATAAGTTTTGCTTGGCGTTTTTCTTAGTTGGTTTTCTCCTCTTTGGCCTTGCCATACAACTAATATATTCATTTCAACTGGGACGTGAAATGGCCAGCACGAGTATGATGAAAAGAGAAAAGCTTTGGCCATTGCACCAAGTTCTCTAGATCAGAAAAGGAAGAATCATAAGAATCCTGATCATTGCTGGTCTAAAAGGCGTAAGCATCGATCGTTGTTTGTTAGCATAAATGTCTTCCAATAATCAAATTATTGGATTTGAGAGATGATTGGTGCATTTAGCTCAGGATTGTATATTGAGGCACGCCAGCTTTAATATGTTGAGTTTTTGATTGTCGCCCATCAACAACTACTTGTACAAGCTTATCAAATAGAACGGTTTTTATTATGGAGAGGTCATTGTGCAAAAGACGGTTATGCAATAATCATTCAACAGTCTTTAGTATGTCAGGCGCCTTTGCTTAGTAAACAAGACCCCAGTAAATAGACTCAATAATCCCATCCAATGTAACCGTTAGTGCACTAGCTGTTGATCTCTCAGAACGAAAACCATATTGCATGTTACTGGAGAGTTCATATTCTCAGAGTTAGATGACACTTCTTGGTTTATCAAATTTTAAAGCAACCTACTTGTGACGCACAGGAGATTGAGTGATGATCGATCTCAAGAATTGTTAAATGGTGAGCAGAGTAATGAAGTCTTCTAGGCTGTTCTGAAGAATTTCTCATTACGATAACGATTAAACAGCGTATAAAACGGAAATGCCGTCGGAGCAAGTTGACTTACTGGAATAGTGGTTTTAGATAAGTTTGGCAACATCAAGTACTGACAGTTGTTTTCCACATAATACTTTCAGTAAGAGGAGGAATTCGAGGTTTAGGGACCCCAGATCTCAAAGGGGAGAATTTGCTGCATAATTTCTGACAAAGGTTTTTGCTTTGTCTGATGCTGATGAAATTACCATACGCTCATGTCTAAGGTTCTGTTTACAAGTCGCCAACATGTGGTAACTAAGCCTCTGCTCTTCTACGTTAAGCTATACGTAGTATGCATACGAATCTCAAATTCTTTATTATTCTTTTGTGACACCCAATGTAAAAAAGTAATAAAGAATTTGATAGAGGCCGTTACGCAGACAGAGAAAAGCTGACTCGGCTCTCTCAGTAAAGATAAACATTAAATGTAATAATCCTCCGACATACGTTCGCATCGTATGTAGATACCATAAGGCTGAGTAATTGATGGTTTTCATACATTTATATCAGATTTTCGTCTGCGTTCCATGATTTGAACAAATGTGTCCTCTATAGTATCAGACCTGACCGAATGGTAATTTGTAGGTATATACTGTTTCATACCTTCAAAACATTCCATCCAAACCTCAACAGCCAGTTGATATTCTCTCCAGAAGCTATGCTGCCATTGTGCACAGAATTCATTGTGCCCATTGCTTCCAACGTAATACATGTACTGAGTAAAATAGTCTTCAGGGCAGTCTGCAATTACTGTAAAAAAATAATTAAAAAAACGCGAGAGAGTTGCATGCTCAGTACGTCAAGTCTAAAGTAGCTAAGCAGCGGATTTATTCCCACCGATTTTGGAAAATAGCAAACATGGCCCTGATTAAAAGTGTGTGCTTTATCCCAACCATTATCAATTAACGCGAAGTAATCTTATCGGCATCAGACAAAGCCAAATTCTTTGCCAAAACTATCCAGCTAATTCTAACCTATTCGATCAGAGACGCAATCCCTGTATTTCCTACTATGTCTTAAAACACGCTATAAGACATAAAAATATATGTCCGTGAAGTTGCCAAGCTTATTAAAAACCTCGATTTCATTAAAGCAACGGCACTTACGGCATGTCTATTAAAGTGCTCAGAAAGCTTCAACCATAAGAAGATCCCACACTTACAAAGCTGTTTATCAACTTTTAAAGCCTATAAAGCTAAGAATTTTTGTTATTCGAGTTTAACCTGGAAAATATTGCAAACTTGTAAGCGATGTCCTTATTACGCAAATTCTTTTGCAGTGGACAGAGTGTCTGATTTTAAAGATACATTTTGAGCATATTGCTAATGTTATTTTTATAACAATTTCGAGCAGTTATATTATTCGCTTTTTTGGCAATTTTTATTTTATGTTATTCACGTATTTGTGGTATTTTTTTTTATTTTGTATATTTAATCGTTCACATTTAGTATTTGTAAATATATATATATATATATATATATATATATATATATATATATATATATATATATAGAGAGAGAGAGAGAGAGAGAGAGATAGAGAGAGAGAGAGATTATCCGAACTCTGGTTCAATTGGCTTCCTCCAAAAGAGGAATTTTCATGGGAGTATGAAATTCACAGGCGGTCCCCAGTCGCATGTATATTCTCGATAGAGGAGAGGACGATGTTAGGTTTTTGCAAATCTTAAAGGGATTTGTGGGCATCCCTCTACATACAGCATCTGGAATTCCCAAATTGTACACCCGTTTTAGTAGTAACAAGGCTCAACGTTGCTTTACTTCAGTTATCTGACGGGAACCGTTGTATGAATGTTATTATGCCGTGAATATATATATATATATATATATATATATATATATATATATATATATATATATATATGAACAAATGATTAATAAAACATTGCTAATTCCTGCCCTCTGATGAGAAGGAGAGTATTTCTTCGAAACTCCGCGGATTAAGGACTATCCACTTATCTTTTGCTTCCTTTTTTTAAAATTAAATATATTTTTAACTCTTTTTCAAGATGTCTTTTAACATGTTTTATTATTCATTTGTTCATATTATAAGCTCTATTTCCTTTTCGGTTTCATTGAGCTTTTACATCTGGCTGAGTTTATTTTACTTGTAAATATTAACTCTTTAATATTTATAATATATTTTAAGTTTACCATTTTGATTACCTTGGTAAACTTATTGTAATTTTTATTTTATTTTATTTTATTTTATATATATATATATATATATATATATATATATATATATATATATATATACTCACCTTGAGTTGAGTATATTGAGGAGTGATACACGAATTACCATTAGCATATAAGCGACGCTCTTTGTGTAAACATATCGAGCAGAGGTATTTCAGACGATGCCAAAACATCGTTAAACTCAATACCCGTTCAGCAGGTGCCAATAGCGTAATGGTTAGGAGCCTTGACTGCCGTACAGACGGTCGGGGTGGCTTCCTGGCTTGAGGTAGTTGCAGGTCTAGCCGGTCTAGCCGCACTGATGAGCTGCGAGACAGTACAGTATGTGGCTGACTGTATATATATATATATATATATGTATAGGATGAGTGTTATGCGCGTGTATTTTGTTCTATTCCTTTGCGTTTTCCATTTAATAATATTCTGAAATCTTTCACCTAAATAGAGAAAACTTTAATTATTTGAAATATTGTTACTATCATTCTCATTACAATTGATATATTGACTATATTTTTGCTGATTTATCCACAGGGTAATTCACTTTGCAAATTTCGACCTCAAAATCCCAATATTTACATCGACAAGCGGTGAATAAATTAAGATCATTGGTTTCCGATCAATTTGAAGTGACAGTTTTATGGAACTTGAAAGCTGAATCACACAAACCTATATAAAATCGACATTGCTTTCCTGATTCTAGATGAGATAATTAGAAAATCCAATCATCGTAGAATACCGAAATCTTTATAATCACAATTTTCTTTTACAATTTGAATACTCTAAGATGATTATGTTCAAAATATACGCTGAAAGAGGTTTGGAGTTACATTGGCCGAAATATTCAGCAGTTTTGCCTCTCTCTATATTAATTGGCAAATGCCAAAATAAAGAGGAATTAGCATTTCCCTTAGTTGGCTGTCGTCTCTTTTTTGTCATTTAACTATGCTTTTACAGATTTGTTTTTTGTTTGTGTTTGTGTATTAGTATTCATAAACAAAACATTTTTCTATTAACTTAAAAAGAAATTAGAACTTTCTTATATATTGGTCGTGGATTTAATTAATCTGTAAAATATCTAGTTGAATTGCATAGTTATTTAAACGGTGTGTTTAATTAATTCTTTATAAGGTATTTTCGATTTTCTTATAATGTGATCAGCTTTAGTTAATGATTACGTGTAATTATAGTCATACAGACATTCTACATGATTTATACTTGCATAATATTTGCTAAAAAAAGTATAGTCCACAGTACCATCTTTCTATATATATATATATATATATATATATATATATATATATATATATATATATATATATTTATATATATATATATATATATGTATGCGTATTTATATTTGTTTAATAAACATTTTGGTTCTCATGCATGAAATTTAATACATATAACGAATTCGAACCCGCGTAGAGCATTATATTCGGGGTTCAGCAGAGAAAAATCGTCGAAAAAGTGTGAAAATTAAAAAAAGTAGAATTAGTCAAGTGAAGGTCAAATGACGGCAGTACAAATATGCATGCTTAACACAATAGGTATTTTTTCATCGTTTAATTTCAAGTCTTGCTACTAATATGGCTTCATAGCTTAGGTATTAACGTCAAAGGAAAATAAATCGTAAGCTAAACGTTTTAGTTTCGATTCTTGGTTGTGGCGTACGTGTAATTTTGGAAAAACTTTTACATCATCACTATAGATAGCGTCGAATATGATATAATATTAAATACGAAATCTACATTTATTATAATATCATATTTAAGCGCATTTTACGACAAGGGAATGCCGGGTGGCTTACTTATAGTTTATATAAATAAATGTAATTAAGGTATTGGTTTTAGTTGAAGCGTATATGTGTTTATTTAGTGAGAAACGTTTGTAAGGAAATAGCTAAGTATAGCGAGTTTGCTTGGAATTTAATAGGCATCAACAAATATTCCACCCTCCTATACTACGGTTTAATCGGTCATTTATTAATCAAATAAATTAATTTCCTGCTCTAGTAAAGGACACATTGCGAAGTATACCAAGAGGAAGCTTCACATGCTTTTCCGTAGTTCAGATATATAGTCTACATTGTACTGTAAAGAATATACTGTTTAGTTTATAAAAGTTTCTGTCAATAATGGTTTCACTCAAAGTTTAAAATACAATAGTCAAGTATCATATGTCATTTGTTACTTACAAAACGTTCATTAAGGACACGCGCATGTCTTATAAATCTACATATGATTTTGTAGGCTGAACAGGTATTCTTATACGGTGATAAAATTTCTCAAATGCACTTGAGATGTGAAGTTGCACAAATATGTAAACATTGGTCAAAACTAGAATTCTTTCTTTCATGGATTTGTTCGATTATCTATTTTCGATATTTATCAGGTGTATTCCAATACAAAAATTACGCAAGAACACTTCAAAACAGATCAAGATCTGCCGCGTTAATTTTTAGAAAAATTGGCTCAGCTGTCTTCTAATCCACAGAATCTCACACCAACACTTCATTTTACATAATAGGAGAAATGTACAGATGTACATGTCACGCAAGTCTAATTTAGTCATATTATATTAACACAATTAGAATCATCGTATTGTTATATTTTCTAAATATGTCAATTAGATTAAGAATTAAAATTTTATATGTAATTTATGGGTCTAGTCCGCCGTGGAAATTTACCCCTAGCCATTATTTTATTAAAAAGAGTATCTATTTATAATCACCCACAAAACTTGCCGGCATATTTTCTAGGCCAGAGTTCGCATTTTCTAGTGTTTTGACTTTTGAAAACCACGCCTGAACTTCAGAGTATAAGTCTGGGCATGCTCTATGTTAAGTCTTGACTCAGAATACACCCGATAATTTCCGATAATCGATTATAGAAACCGTTATATTAATTTATCTATTATGGTTGAAGGCATTTCTTTGTCGTTTAGCCACAATGATAGAATAACGAGTTCTGAAAATGTTATTGTTGGTAAGTTGATTGCGTGTTTTTTTTTGTTTGTTTTTTTGTTGTTTTGTTTTTTTATGCATGGCGTGGTTGTAAGGTTCAAACTCTTTTTATTTTTTTTGCATGAAGAGGTCTATAAGTTCAAACACTGCACGTAAATTTCTTAACATGTTTTTTTCGTCAACTTGGGAAACAAGTTTTTATAAAATATATTTAAAACAAAAACAGTAAAGTTCCATAGAGTGCGATGTAGAATAAACTACATGGACTACGTTACTGCATGGAAACACGAGAGGCTTCCTCGCTGGCGATTTCAAGGACTTTGGAGACAATAAAAATATAGGATTTCGAAATATTCGTTGATCACCATACAATCCCGTTAACGGCGAGTATTCCGGCTAATATATATATATATATATATATATATATATTTCACCAATCGCTGTTTAAGCTTGCCGCAATGTATTTTTAAGTGTACTAAAATGCGAGATTTATATCCTAACTTGAAAACAACGCTTCGATGAACATTGGTTGCTTTAGGCGTCTAAAATAATATTATCAAATATAAAATAACATCACACATGTAAATCACTAGTACAAATAAATAAATACATTTCAACATGATCAGAAGTTTACATTTGGACAATTGTTATGTAATCTTCCTTTGCTCTTCTTAATTTACATTGCTTTATTTCCGAAGGACAAAGTAAATGAAATCGACTATGGTGAATAGTTTGATAGATATGAAAGAGTAAGTTTTGTTTTAGAGTTATTGTTATATAGTTTACTTACATTGTGAAAACGGGAACAGCTTCCACGGTAACATTGCACAAGCTATTTAAATCAATCACCTGAAGAGGCATCCAACTAGCAACTAGTTGCGTAGAAAAGGTAAAGGATTTTATCTACTTCAAATTATTTCTTTAATACCGCTTTAAAACCTAATAAAAGTTAACGCTTATATAAGCTTAGAACAGTCGCATGATTTTTCAGGTGTTTTTACTAAAAATATTAACCGGTTGTTTTCAACTTTACATATCCGTACGGGATTTAGCTATTAAAGTGGGAACCTAATTAAAATAAATTTTGCCATATAAGTTGTAATCTCTTTCTCCAATCTGTTCAGCATAAAATCTTTAAACTTTAAAAGTTATATTACTTTAGAAACGCGTTCACAGGCAATCGATTCATTTCATTCTGAGGCTGCGGCATAATATTGGATCATAAAACTGGTTGCCGGCATTAATAAATACACTTGAGCTGTCAATTTTTATACGCATTTTACGGATAGCTGAGAAATCTCAGTACCGCATTTCATCGGGGATGAAGTAGCAATTAAATTGACATTTAATCTCCTGAATAATAAACTTAATGAGCAAACAATGCGTTTACTCGCCCGTTTAGAATACACATATAATATGCTAGCCGTCTTACCAGTGTACATTAATATAATAGACCTATTCATACACGCACATACACACACCCACACACATATATATATATATATATATAAATAAATAATATATATATGTATGTATATATATATATATATATATATATATATATATATATATATATATGGTATTCGTCACTCGATTTTCATGAACCCCATGCAATATACCTGATGATGCTGCGACATGCGCGACTAATATTTGTGATAAGTATCGCGCAATATCTAACTACACCTCTCCTGGTTCGGTCCAGCTGAATGCCAGTGACAAAGTAGAGGTGTCCCGACTACTAAAGGCACAAATCAATGCAGAGATAATCGGAGAACACCTAAAGCACACGTTAGATCCAAATGCTAACGTATCTAATATGGGCTAGCCCTGTATACATATATATATATATATATATATATATATATATATATATATATATATATATATATATATATATATATATATTGTGCCTTTCTTATTGAATCAGAGATGACTTCGTGGTCAGGTTCGAATCTCCATACCGTCATCCTGTACTGAGGAATACCAGAAGGATGAAACATTAGTACCTGTATGTATTGAATCATTATAAATCTCATAATTATATATATATATATATATATATATATATATATATATATATATATATATATATATATGCCTGTGCGTGCGTGTGTGTGTGTTTGTGTCTGAGGGTGTGTGTGTGTGTCTGTATGTGGGTGATAACTGTTCCTTATACATCTGTACTGCTAATAACAAAGCCTTCATTAGATGATGTGGTTGGGTTCAGGCATGGTGTTTAGGGCGACACGTCATTACCACTAGGTCAGAGCGCCCTATCAGTATCACGACCTGTGTTGGATTGCACTCATTCAGTGGGACTGCTATATCCACTATCGTGCAGATGGAGCTTTGTATTTTTTTTTGTTTTCTTATGTATGTTTCTTGACCGATGGTTAAAAAACCAAGATTATTCAAAACTGTGAAGATTGACTTCGCAATAAACATCCTACTTAGATAGGGATTTTTTTTATTGCCATGTCGAACACAAATTCCTCATAAATCCTGATGTTTTCTTCTAATAGCCGGGAATTTTATTTTTCAAATGAAACCGTTTATTTAACGACAACACTTGATTTTCGAATTATATATATATATATATATATATATATATATATATATATATATACATATATATATATATTGGCTTCACGTGGTGACGCATTGTTGTCACTCAGATGATTAAATGAAAAAACAGTAAAAAGAAAATACATGTTTCGTTTATGTTTAATTTCTCAATATATTTGTATAAACAATATTTTTAATGTTCAATTTTTAGTGCGGATATAGAGATTTTCTGATTTGCCAACTATAACACACACAACATATGTTTCACAATGTGAGAAGCAATGAATAGGTAGATCGATTCCACACAATTGTCATTTTTTTTTTGCTGAACTTTGTTGATGATGATTGCAAACACCGATAGTATAAGAAGATGCAATCGCTTAAATTGAAATGGAATATACGTTAGAATAATTATATGCTCTTTTGATTGAGAACTATACCTGGCAATGTTTATTCACTGCCAGTACGACAACTTTACTCTGATATTCGGCGGATCATTTTAACTCGAATAAAGACAATAAAACTTGAAAAATCTTGATGCTTACAAGAGACAAAATGGGAAAATAGAGCGAATTAGTTTTATTGTAAGCATGGATGTGAGCCCACGGTTAAAAAATTAAAATTAATGAATTTAGCCGTTTTTTTTCTTAAAAGTCTAGTTGCTTATCGATAATAAATCGATAGAAAAAATTAAAACACTTCTCTCATTTTAAGGATTCTTTGGGGGGGGAGAGGGCAAACTTTATTACTTATCACATGGAACTGGTAGTGTATGAATTTCATACTATAAGTATAAAAAACGTAAAACTGTATAAAACGAAAATAGGCAATATATTTATAGATAGATATAGATATAGATATAGATTCATTCAGATAATATTTACGACCACTTAAGAACGTGTACAATAAACATTAACGATACCACAGTAGATATAAGCTTTAATCAATTAATTATAGTTCTAAATATGAGGAAAATATATTTTACAATTAAATACCTAGTAATTAGTTTGAAAATAGCATATTAAAAATTAAAGCTTCAGCATAACATATTGTGTGAAATAGTACACAGTTACAATTGCCAGAAAGTGTAACCATGGAAAAATACAAACACACTTTTGCGACAATAAGCACAAACGTTAATGCTTAAAAATACTAGGTTTAAGAGATTTCAAAATAATACACATGACGGTTGATTAAAATCAATTAAATATTAATGGTAACACTAGAGTTAATAAAACATTAAAAATAAAATGTTATTATAAAAAGTGTAATAAAACTGTGATTATTATCGGAAAATTTTTACAAACATTTAAAAAACAAAATATTGAAGTTTGATAAATGGATAATGCTGACATATTCACATTTTAACTTTATAAAAAAAACTGCTGTAATACTTACTATATATACCGTGACTACTATTAAAAAATAAAACATGAAATTTCTATTAAATTTCTGATTAAATTTATTTGGTTTTAGATCTGAAAAAAAAAAACAAAATGTACGTTGTTAAAAATGTAATAAAAAATAATATTGATATTTTAGCATTGTTTGAAATTTGATTTTTAAACGTTGCTACGAACTTTACATTAAAATATATTACTACCAGGAGTGTATACTTCAGCATGGTTAAAAAAAGACAGGGAAATACGCTACTCTCCAACTATAAAAAGGACGTAAAATTCAAGTGCATCTTCATATAAAATGTTGACAACATTAGATTCAATATATAATATCAATAGTATCATCCTAAACGTTATATATATATATATATATATATATATATATATATATAAAATATATATATAAATATATATAAATATATATATAAATATAAATATATATATATATATAAATATATAAATATATAGAAATATATACATATATAGAAATATAGAAATATATATAAATATATAAATATATAAATAAATATATATAAATATATAAATATATATAAATAAATAAAATAAATAAAAATAAATATAAATAAATAAATAAAAATAAATATAAATAAATATATATAAATATAAAAATATATATAAATATAAATAAATATATATAAATATATAAATATATATAAATATATAAAATTTATAAATATATATAAATATATATATATATAAATATGTATAAATATATATAAATATATATATAAATATATATAAATATATATATAAATATATATACATATATATATATAAATATGTATATATAAACATATATATAAATATATAAATATATATAAATATATATATATTTATATATATATATATATATTTAAAAAAAATACTGTAACGGGGGTTGTAACCCAACATCCGGTTTAGGAATTCCGGCTGTGCATGCGTACATGAACCAATAACAGCGTAAACGTAAACAAATAATCACAAATCGCTGGTCCGGTTTCGTTCAAACAAACGGATGTCCTTAGAAAAGCGAATATCTTAAATTTATTGATTAAAATACTTCAAGATATTTGAAGGAAAACCCAAACCTGATTAGAAGTAATACGCATAATCGTCGACCTGTTTCATATATACGATATATATTATATTAAATAATCAACGCGACACTAAAACGTTTTGTTTAACTGAAACGTTTTCACCGCCCCAATTCTTTTTTTTTTCGCGGTTAAATTGTCCAAATAAAAAAAAAAATGTTAATAATTTCTGTTTTTTTTTCATCGTTCATTTCCGTATAAAGTTTAAGTTATTTTAAAGCAATTTTCTTACAAATAAATCTACTTTAGCCCGTGGACAACCATAAGGACATTTTACAACGGCGATTTACCCAGCGCTTTCCTTTTGTTTTAAATTTATCCCTCATTTTTTAATACACCTTTCTTAAAAACATTCATACAATTTTTTCTACACTACCAACATAAATAAATAACCCGGAAAATATGTTTTTTAATTTCGTTACAAATAAATAATAAACGAGACAATAAAACTTATTTTCTTACTGTGTAGGTTTTCAGCGTCTCAATTGTTTTATTTTAAATTAAAAGATATATCAAAATTGTAAGAATTTAACTTTAAGTACTATGGTATCGGTTTTTGTACATTTACTTATAAGTATGGAAAACCACTTATAATTCAATCGCTGAAAGTTTCCTTGTCCAAAATAAACAATTATAAACAGAACGACTCATAGAAATCCATGTATCTACTTTTTTATTTTAAAATACTTTCATAGATATGTTTCTGTTGTGTCACAAAAACTATTTCTTTACGTCACAAGTGTCACGTCCATACATTACTTCGATAGCAAATATAACATACTGACCCAACGGGGCACGGGTAGTCTAGTATATATATATATATATATATATATATATATATATATATATATATATATATATGTATATATATATATATATATAGAGAGAGAGAGAGAGAGAGAGAGGCAGACAGGCAGACAGACAGACAGACAGAGACAGAGGGAGACAGACAGACAGAAAGACAGAGAGAAAGACAGAAATACGGCATAATCACGTTGAAACACCGGTTCCGGTCAGATCACCGAAGTTAAGTTGAGCCTGGCTAGTATCGGATGGGTGACCATTTGGGAATTCTAGGCGATGCATGTGGTTTCCGCTTATCTCAGCATTGTTTCCCGTCTTTCCGAACCTCCCCTTGCTACAAAGTCTTGCCGCAAAATTTTCCCGTGCCGGCACCCTTACCATGGTAATCATAATCTGTCAAGACTGAGGGAAGCCCTGTTATATATATATATATATATATATATATATATATATATATATATATATATATATATATATATATATATATATATATATATATATATATTGTCCTTGGGTGCGAAAACTTTGAAAGAATTGATTAATTTTCCATGCGGGGATAAGATTGCACAGTTGAAACAAATTATTCATAATTAACAATTATATAAATATATATCAGTATTTGACTGAAAAAGTTGTTACAGAAAAATGCCTTGTATTTTGAAGATGAGCAACAATATATTGCACTCAATTCCTATTTTCCCCTATCTCTCTACTCTAGACTAAACAGCTGTTATACAAACTCACTTTTTAATGTCTTGTTTCATCCTTCATGGTGAACTTTCTGCTGTCCATGAATCTTTCCTCTATCCTATTTTACATTTACATCCTATAATATCGCATATCCTTATGTCTATAACCGCGCTCACTCCACTTCTAACGAAAAGTCCTGTGTTTTTATCTGCCTCGGTATAAAGAGTGTTTACAACCTATTATTATATACAACGAAGCTACATCCGAGGGAGGTCACTCGCATATTATTACAAGGATTGTATATAAATCATATGGTATTCGACAATGAAGCTGCATCAAAGGTAGGTTACTCGCATATTATTACAATGATTTTATTTTATTCTAATGATATTCGAAAATGAAGCTGCATCAAAGGCAGGTCACTCGCATATTATAACAATGGTTGCATATTATTTTAATGCGATTCGACAATGAAGCTACATCAAAGGGAGATCACTCGCATATTATAACAATGGTAGTATATTAATCTAATGGCATTCGACAATGAAGCTGCATTAAAGGGAGGTTATTTGCATATTATTATACTGATTGTATATTAATCTAATGATAGTCGACAACGAAGCTATATCCAAGGGAGGTCACTCGCATATTATTACACTGATTGTATATTAATCTAATGGTAATCGACAACGAAGCTACATCCAAGGAAGGTCACTCGCATATTATTAAAATGATTGTATATTATTCTAATTGTATTCGCAAATTAAGCTGCATCCAAGGACGTCACTCGCATATTTTAAGAATGATTGTATGTTATTCTAATCGTATTCGACAATGTTCCGTATTCTATAATAGTAAAATGCTATCTCCATTTTATATTAGGAATTATTAAACTGCCTTATATTAAGAAATTAGAAATTGGTAGGTATAATTAGAGAAGATATAAAATAACATCTCCTCCCAATACTAAGAATGGATTCCTAAATAATAATCGTTTTATTTCAGCAAGGTCCGTATTCCATAATAGTAAAATACTATTGGCCTTTTTATATTAAGAATTATGAAATTACCTTATATTAAGAATTGTACAGGACATACAAAAAAAACATCCCCTCCCAAGACTTAGAATGGTTTTCTAAATAATAATGTTTTTTCTTTAGCACGGTCCAATTCTATAATAGTAAAGTACTATCCCCTTCTTATACTAAGAATTATATATATATATATATATATATATATATATATATATATATATATATATATATATATGAATCTTTTTTTTAATTAAGATAATGCTCGGTAGGAACTTACACTATATCGTTTACTTGGTATTTTGGCAAAGATGAAAGTATAGTATCTGTTCTTAGAATTCAAGCGGTCACATCTTTCCCATCCCCCTTCCAGTAAACAGTTAGGATATCATATTGTTACTAATACAAAAAAGAAAATGGATGTATGTTTTGTTTTGTTAACATGCCACCTCGCTCTTTACGTGAGTTGTGAAATGTTACAAATAAGCACTCAGCATGCAGATTTATTCACTTGATTTTTGGAATCAGCAGTTCAGCGATGTGATTTTTGGAATACGACGTCTCGTCTCAATTTAGTTCACAATCGGTAGGAAAGACTACTATAGATTGCCGATACTTGGTCTTTTGGCTAAGATCAAAGTCTAGTATTTATCCTAGAATTCCAGCGGTCCCATCTTTCGCCTTCCTCCCTCTAAACAGAAATATTGTTACTAATACTGAAAAAAATGGGCATTTAATGGCCGTTTGTCTGTGTGTGTGTGTTTTTTTTTTGTAAACACATCGATCGTTTCGTCTCATAGCTTAATATTTTTAAGCGTTTTTATTTGTACTTGACATTTTCGCTTGTCATGTATTATTTAACTCTCGTATTATAATATTTTAAGCCGCTTATAACTTTGGTAACATTTTCATAACGTGTAAGTTAATATTTTTATTTGTATGTACTCGCATTTTTACCGATAAGAATTTCTTAGTATATACATCGTTTTGTATGCAGACTTCGCCATTACAGCTTTCTGACGTCAGATCACCTGACATGAGTAAGCGTTTTTTTTTCAATTACGTATACATATTATTAGATTATTACTTTGTTACTACACAACGAAGTAACCCTTCGATTCGGTTAATGCTAGTTGTTTTTAACATACGAATTAAAGAAAACTCAAACCGGTGTTCCTTCGTAATTGTTCCTTGTTAACGTTCCCCCAACGGTGTTCAGTGGTGGCGGTTATAGGAGGAATTTATAAGAGATAAAAGATGTTACCACTTCCATTGATTGTAACCGATTTTGGCCGTGAACTCGCAGCAGAAAAAAATATAGAAATCTACGATTCTCGAGGAAGTGGAAATTTAATATGACTATAACACAACTCAGATATTGTGCTGCAGTTTTTGAATATTGCATTTACATGGATTTTTTAATCCTATTAATGTCAAAACAGGAGGGAAAAATGAGGTCATTTTATAGAGAGAGAGAGAAGAGAACAAGATAATTATTTAACTAACAAATAACTTCATATATGCGTGTATTTATTTTTATTTGCGTTGCACTGTTTCATTACGTTATTCTCTACTATAAGATTTTTCGTATATATCTTTAATCTTTAAAACTTGTCGACAATATATATATATATATATATATATATGTAATATATATGTATATATATACATATACATATACATATATATATACATATATATATATATATATATATATATATATGCTGCTTCCTATTAAGTATAATAGGAAAATTATTCCCAACTCCCATTTTGGTAAAAATCCACTGCCGTAGAAATAATGGGATTAATTCACAAAGTATCGGAAAACAAAAAATAAATAAATAAATGGCATCTATATAAATGTTATAATGCATCTATACACACACACATACCCATACACACACATATATATCTTTTATAAAATATAAATATATATATATTTGTATATATATACATACATACATACATATATATATATATATATATATATATATATATATATATATATATATATATATATATATATATATATATACTAGCATTTCAGACCGGCGTTGCCCGGGTGTTTGGAGGTGTATGCTGAGCAAAAAAAAAGAATTTTTTGTTTAATTTGACCCCTATTATGATCCCTTTAAATTTATAGTTTCGGGCTCAGATCACTTTATTAAGTTAGATCCAGGTTCAAGGAACCTATATCTAAAATTTCAAGTGTCTAGACCCAAGATTGTCGGAGGAGTTTGGTAGAGTTCTTAAAGGTCAAATCGTTGAAATTTGACCCCTTAACAGCCAAATTTCTGGCTTACACCCGTCACATCGATTTTCCCAAATCTCAGTACCCGGTATTTCAAATTTTGAGTCTATAGACTAAAAATTGACAGAGTTATTGCGTAGGGAAATGTACACACACAGGCACACAGACACACAGACAGACACGTTCACTTTTATATATATATATATATATATATATATATATATATATATATATATATATATATAAACAGCTTCACTCGCTTTGTTGCAGACTAGTAAAATATCAATATTTCGCTAAATATGTTACAAAAAAAATGAAAATTGTATAATCAAATGACTGTTTTAAGGTTAGATATTTCCTATTATTCATGCGATATTCACAAAGTTATGACATTTTATTCTTTATCAAGGAATTACCACTGACAATTGCTTTATTGCAGGTCACTTAAACTGCGGCATTAGCTCAGAAATACAATATCTTTTGATCAAAACTTCACGTTTTATTAAATGTTCTTTTAAATAATAATAAACAAAAGCACACCCTAGATGCTAAGTCACAAATAAATGGATTATTTATCACTACATCCACTATTTTTTTAAATTTTTACAACCTTTTGTTCAGCGAAGAAATCAATTGTTTAATGTGAAAAGTAGTTATGGTTCTGACGACATCAACTACTTCCCTACGCCGGGCATCATGTGAAGTAAACTGCTCTCCTCCCTCATAAAAAACTCTTTTCAATATTGACCAGAGATGTTCAATGGGGTTAAGATCCGGAGAACACTGTGGTCTGCTCAGAAGAGTTTCTCCAAAGATGCTCATGGATTCAAAGAAGTCTGTAGTCGCCATAGCAGCATGGGATGATGCATTGTTATGCATAAAATTACCTGAAAGCGACGTGACAATGGTGGCTCATCTAGCCATGGTGACAAATGTTTATCCAGAAAGTCGTGTACGCATTGCTGGTAAGTTATACACCCTCTAGAACTCGGAATGATTAAAATAACTTATCCCCAATGATTCCCGCCCAAAACATGATGTCTCCACCTCGTTAATGGCTCGTTGTTGGGTGAGAGGTTGGAGTTCCGTTCGAGTTCCAAACTTTGGCACATCCCTCTGGGCCGTTAAGAGTAGTACGAGTCTGATATTTAAATAGAAAACGTTAGAAATCCGTTTTCATATAATTCTGTACCCAAGTCATTTTTTCTCTTTGTTGTTTGGTCAATGGAGGCATTGGCATAGTTTTGATGTTCCTTGTCATCTCATTTAACACATTATATCGGGCCTACCTGGATCTTGAAGCGAGTCCAGCTCTTGCACAAATGGAAGCACTGGTGCTGTTTGGGTTTCGGTTGACTTCCCTACGAATTTTCTGAACATCACGATGTGAAATGTTACTTGTTGTGCCCTTATCCTTTCTTGATTTTGTGTTGCGATTGGTCACGAATGAACTCAAAGTTCTTGGATTAGTTTCCAGCTCCATAGTTTAATCTTTGATGAATAATCCTGCGAGTCAAACAACAATCCATTCCTTTTCGATAACCGTTAATCGCCTCTTTTCTGCAATAATGCGACGGACAGTATAAATTACTTGATAATAAATAAAATGCCATAACTTCGTGAATATTGCATCGATATAAATAACATTTTGGGAAATAAATAACCTGCAAACAGTCATTTGATGGTACACTATTACTTTTTTTGTGACGTATATTTAGTGAAATATTGATATTTTACTAATGTGCAATAAAGCAATTGACATATATATATATATATATATATATATATATATATATATATATATATATATATATATATATATATAAGACATTAGGAGTGGTAAATGAATTCACAAAACTATATATTGGAGAATATAAAATGTACCATTTCATAAAGATATACATACATTTATTGGGAGATAAAAGGGACTCATCAGATGAGAATATGCTAGGTTAAATAATGAGGATGTGGCGTCTAGCGAGAGAGTAATCAAAAACGAAATAAATTAATAAACTGATAATGTACTTATAAAGAGGAATGTGCTATATAATGTCTAGTGTAAAAAAGTGTAGGGTGTCTATCATAGTTTTCAATGATGTAAGTAGTTTATGAGTTTAAGTTTTAGGTGGAGGTATAAGGGTGGTTTGTTTGTGGTTCCATTTTATCGTATGTAAGATGTATAGCGAATAAGCAGGGAATTTACGCTAAAGGCTGTTTTTTACACAGTTATGCCTCAACTTTGTGTCCTTATATACTACAACTATTGCACCCAAGTGACTCAATTATGTGTGGTTATTTTTATATCGATTAATAATTATTTTTATTACTAGTAATATATTCTTCCCACAATATCATACCGCACAATTCGTCCAAATTCTAAATATATGTTTGGCCCTTTTCTCCACTACTATCAACATTACTCCCCTATCTGTATACCTCTGCCTTATACTTTACGCATACACATTACACCTTATAAAAAGGCAACCCTAGGGGTATCCCTATATATTATCCACTATGTTATCTGTTGAAAATTATTATTATACTTTTACAAATTCCATCCATGCCCGCCTCATAACTTACGCATTTATTTTACCTTCCAACCTCCTCCTACACTAGCAAATAAAAAAAAACTAGTACACTCCTCATGTAATCCACACCTAACTTGTATTAATCTCATTGCATCACGATATAACCCTATTTCCTCCATAAGCAATGCTTTGATAACCGTTACTTTAGATCAATCCTGCTTAGTACATACACTATAGCTATAATTTTTCGTTTCTGATGAGTTCCACGCTAGATATCACCTCCCGATTATGTTTCCTTAGCACCTTCTCTATCCTTCTGATGAGAAGCATAAGGCTTCTAAATTCCTTGATATAAAGAGTTCCCCTACTAAATGTATGTATACCCAACTAAATATATGTACACCCTTATTCAATATGTTACTCATTCTACAGTTTTCAATATATAGTCTTGTGAATTCATTTTCCACTTCTATTATCTCCTATGTAAGCTCCATTGAAATTTGTCGAGCTTTATATTATCCCGATAAGTCTCCTCTTATAGAGTTGCATTTACTGTATGTTCTATATATATATATATATATATATATATATATATATATATATATATATGTGTGTGTGTGTATATATATATATACGTATATAATATTTTTATAAATAAATAAATATATATATGTATATTTATATATATGTATATATGTATATGCATATATACATTGCTAATGGTCTCAAACCCTATTCTGATTCCAATACAGTTACCGATAGTGTACTAAATTCCCTATTCAAAAACATTTACCGATTCTGAATTCCTTAAAATATTCTCTACATTTAACTAAAGGTTCGATGTCTTTTTTAAATGTTTAAATGACTATACTTCCAGGTCATATCGGCATATCCTTTGCAAATGTAGAAATGCACTTGGTACTAAGCCGTATGCTTCAAGAATGCATTATTCTTAATGTCTTTTACTAACGTCTCTATTATTATTTATTGAAAATTGTGAGGCAGTGTTTTTTTTTTCTATTTTTAAAACAATTTTCATTTGAGTTTGGTCATCGTAAATGGCATTTGGAATTTTTATACACGATTACAAAGAATCAACGATTGGTATACAAAATAAGAAAAGAGTGTAGGAAGTAAATAGTTTGCAAAGTACGTCACATGTACAGAATAAGTTTTTACATATTATTGTTACAATTCTGAAAGCAACACTCAGTACTGGAACGGGTTACTGTAAACTATTCTATATTTTCTTTTTGTGAAGAAATATTTCTGTCTTTATCGCAGTTTAAGATGGGGTTAGTTATAAGATTTGTGTTAATGTAAAAAGAAAATAATATATCTTTAACAAGGATAGTAATCATAATAATAACAGTAATATTAATGATGGCCTATAGATTTACACTTTTAGCTAAATCACTCCCGCAATATAAGAATATAGTAATATTTGGATTAATACATGGCAAAAATATAAAAACATAATTATTTAAAAATTTAGACTGGTAAAGCATTTCGCACGTTAATTTAACATAAAATGCTAAAAATTCCCGGCTAATTCAAAGTGTTAAATATTGTCTAATTTCTAAATAATCGAAACAAAATACTGTTGGAATATAATATGTAAACTCAATTGTTTAAATTGCTTCGATGCTGTTCTACCAGCGAAGGTTTCATTTTGGATTTTCAGTTGTTATCATCAAACCACCGTGAAAAGGTTTCTACACATCCATTTGTTTATTCTAACTCATCTGATGAGTCAACATTTTTGATAAGATTGACAACATCACGTGAATATAGTTGTACATTGCATACCGTTTTTTTTCAGTCACAAATAAATATGTGGTAGGTGGCCCTGATCGCAAAGGGTAGAAATCGCTGCAGAGTTGTTGGCAAAGAGTTTTGCTTTTTCAGATGCTGACGGAATTACATCATGTTCATTGATAATGCTGGAAATAACTGGCGAGCTTCTGTCTAGAATCCTGTTTGTTATTTGGCAAAATTAGTGAGAATTAAACGCACGCTCACCTATTCAAAGCTTGACGTACTGAGCATGCAAATCTTTTTTTTTTCTTCACTACTCTTTTAAAATGGTTGCTGGCAGTCCTATATATGGTTATAGTTTCACAATATTTATTACATTGGAAACAATGGAAATAGTAATTGCTGTGGTCAATGGCAACGCCGCATTCTAGGGTAAACCAGGGTTGGCTGTTTAGCTTTTATTTCAATTACTTGAAGGGTATGGGCGATCTCGCACCGACAATTAACCATTCTATTAGGTCAGATACTATAAAGGACATGTTTTCCCAAGATGAGGAATAGTAGTATATCTGATACAAATGTTCAAATGTTATCACCACCGGCCATATAGTATTGACATAACGTACGATGGAGAGGTACATCTGCAGGTTTATTACAATTTATTGTTATCTCCTCTGTGGCGTCTAAGATCAAATTGTAATACAAAACTCATCGTGAGTTTAAAGCGAGGAACTACTATAAACATTACATTTTTAAGACGAAGTAGATGATAGACAACGACATTTTCCAGACGGCCCCAATTTTTTTTTTTTAAATACCATTCTCGAGAGCATTCATAATTATTGAATAAAAAGGTAGTAAGTCCTTGGAACGTTTAGCAAATATGAGTGATATAGTTTCACAAAGGCATATTCAGAGTATGTAGCAACAGAAATTAACGAATTATATAATGAGAAGCGATGTTTAATCCAGGGGTGAGATTTATGACTTATTCTTTCACACTTAACCTGATATTGTAACTGAACAACTGCTGATAAATAAATGAATTTGGTACTTGTGCATTTAACGAACCAGACGTAACTCAGCATTTGCTCGGCTTTGTCCGGCGCATGACGTCAACAGCCGGATATAACCGAGCGTTGCCGATTAAGCAGACAAGAATTTCGATATCAATTGGAAGAGTGTCACAACTCAAGAAACGCTTATTTGAAGAGAGTTAAAAAAAATTGTTTTAAAAAGATAACCGACGAAATAATAATGAATATTACAAACCTTACAAGACCAGCTCCAGACCCCAGAGGCTGCACTAAACTTTTGCCAGCAACGGAAATTGTTGGCAGAAGAGAAAAGGTGTTTACATTTTGGCCAGGATTGTGTACTTGCAAAGAGAACATGCCTTTCCGACGTTTACGGTTGGAGGTGTAGAAGTGTAACATGTCGTCGATGGACCTCCATTAGGATTGGGACCTTCTTCTCAAAATCCAGACTAACCATCGCATGTATAATAAAAATAATATACTTATGGGCGTTCGAGATGGCATCTACAAAAAATCTCCATCGCGAATGTGGGTTACGTTCTCGCCACACAATTGTGGATTGGAAAAATTTCCTGCGTGATACATGCAGGGACTATTTTCTTAGGAATCCCCGGCAGATTGGAGGCCCAGGCCATACAATAGAAATCGAAGAGTCTGTTTTTAACCGCAGAAAACACAACGTCGGCAGACTTCTAACGCCGGTCTGGGTCTTCGGTGGATACGACCCCGCCGAAAAGAAGGGTTTCTTGGTCACTGTACCAAATAGGAACGCCGAAACCCTCCTTCCACTAATGAATAAAAAAAAAATCCTTTTTTTCTGACAAAAAAAAACAAACAAAAAAGTCCTTGTTTCTGGCGAAAAAAAATGTACAAATAATCCTTGTTCCTGCCCCCCAATGCTTTTTATTGCCCTTTTTTAGGCTTTTCCATTTATTTGACATAAAGAGTTGAAAAAAAAATATATATTAACTTTTACGTGTTTAAGACATAGACAATCTTTTTTTATGTGAAAAATTGAAAAAAAAAAACTAAAAAAAACAGTTCAGACAAAAAAGTTTCCTATTATTTAACAAAAAAAAACTTGTTTTATATGTATTTATTTTGAAAACAGAAAACAATTCCAAACAATAATAATAATAATAAAAAAACATAAATGAACGGTAGGTTTTTGCTTTTTACTTCTTTAATTTTTTTATGTGTCTACATTTTACAATTTCATTGTACAGTTATTTTGTTGTAGCGTTGTTTTTATTTTTTCGCCAACGCTCGGTTTATCCGGCTGTTGACGTTATGCGCCGGACAAAGCCGAGCAAATGCTGAGTTACGTCTGGTTCGTTAAATGCACAAGTACCATAAATTTGTGTGTGCCTCATTTTTTAATATCATGAAAAATTAATTGAATCATTTTTGAAATGAAGGTCATTATTTTCGTTTTCGATATCGATTCCAGTACGCCTAAAAAGTTTCGGTTTTCTGATTCCAATTACAATTAATCGTTAAAACAGCTTATATATATATATATATATATATATATATATATATATATATATATATATGAGCAAACAATTAATAAACATGTTAAAAACAATTTGAAATGAGTTAAAATCATATTTAATATTATGTATATATATATATATATATATATATGTGTTTTATTTTTTTATTTGTTTGGTTGCATATGTTTCGGATGTTGGACCATGTTTACGAACCAACAGCCTCGTCAGACCTTAAAGAAATGATTGATAATATTTGGTAGAAGTGTTTTAGAAGATATACGAGAAAAAACGAGATGGGGGTAGGAGATAACAAGGGGGAGGGAGACGTGTATCGAAATATTTCAGTTTCGAAGGTTAAAATATATTAGATTGTATTGTGTGTGGGGGGTAGCAGATTCAGTTAGGCGTGGGTGGAGATATATGGATATAGGAAGGGGGAGTTGGAGAGAGGATGGTAAAGAAAAAAAGAGGGGTGTAACGAGAGGATACGGGAGGAGTCTCAATTTTTAGATTTTAAATTTTTACTACTTTTTGCTTGTTCAGCCAGGTATATGAGGTAGATGAGAGAGGGAGAGAGAGAAAGGGTTTTGTAGTTGTAATGTGTTTGACAAGTACAAGGTTACATTAAAAATTTTCGTATTCGCTATAAGTCGACTTGTTCATTTCAGTTGACAATGAATTGTTTTAGGTAGTTAAGGAGTAATACATATGCTAACGCACGCGCAAATCCGCATAAATACATACACATACATAAGTACATTTCTAAACATCCATATACAAACGCAGACGAACATACAAACATATATATATAAAATGTATATGCAGACATATCTGCATCTATATGCAGACGTACACACACATACACACAACTCCTATACACATATACATACTCATATATATACGTAGACACATACACTGACGAGGCTGTTGGATCATAAACATGGTCCAACATCCGAAACATATGTAACCAAACAGATAAAACGGTAATTAAAAAATAAAACACATATTTGTTATGCAATAGTATTGAGCACCCTGTTCAGGTTTTTACTAATTACCAGTTCTACCATATATATGTATATATATATATATATATATATATATATATATATATATATATATATATATATATATATATTGTATTATATTGGTAGTAATTATTTGTTTGTTTAAAACAAAATATATAAGTGTGTCACCCAAAAGAGTGCTCAATGTTTAGACAGATCCAAAATAAGTGAATTTAGTTTACAAGCAAATGGCTACGCATAAGCATACATGTTTCAGCGAAAACCCAGTAAGGGAATCGCTTTGTCAGGCCAAGGACAACTCAGGCCGAGGACAACTTGGGAGAAGAGGGTTTTTTGTACCTATTCTCTACTTTAACCTTACAATTGAATGAAAAAAACGGTAAATTTTTAGATTAGGTCCACCTCCACAATTTTCTTTTAAATGACGACTTTTCTGGGTTATCGACTATGCTGAATACGGAAATCACATTGAAATTTTGCAGAAATAAGTAGTTATCGAGATATAAAAAATTTGTATAATGCATTGTAATCTCTGGCAGCCGTCTTTTTTACACGCTTGCGCGCGTCATAAACAAATCTACGCGCGTAACAAAGATGGCCGCCAAAGAATACAATGCATAAAACAACTATCTATATCTCGATAACTACTTATTTCTGCAAAATTTCAATGCGATTTCTGTATTCAGCATAGTCAGAAACCTTTAAAAGTCGTCATTTAAAAGAAAATTGTGGAGGTGGACCTAATCTAAAAAAAAAATACCAAAAAAACATAAACCTTTAATTAAGCTTGGCAATACGATTTAAAAAAATAGCGCGGATCAGTAAGTGCATTAGCACCCATTAATCGACTCACGTGACCTTATTGTCAAATAAGGTCCGGCTACAATGTTGAACATTGTTTTTTTTTTGTTTTTTTCCAAGTTAGATTCAACTTTCACAATATATTTTTATTTTTTTATAATTTCACAATATCTTTTTTTAATAATAAATTGTTAGTTAAAAAAGCACAGAATAGTTACAAAACACAATCCCCTCTCTATGGTAAGAATGGCTGAAAAAATATTAGGTTCTCATGTAGAGAGTGATCCGTGCTGAAATAATAACGTTATTATTAAAAAAGCCATTCTTAACATGAGGAGGAGAGGGTGGTTTGTATCTATTCTGTACTTTAACCTTACAATTGAATAAAAACACATATCACAAAACTTTAATTAAACTTGGAAATTTGAAAAATACAAACGGTGATGGAGACCGTTGATGATGTTTAGTTTGAGAAAATTATTCAAACCTAAAAAACTATACAAAATAATATCAGAAACCCACCGAATATGTCAGCCTATGTCACAATAACATATAATAAGTAGGTATCTGCCATTGTTTTGTATAGTTTTTAACTGATTTGCCCAAACTTTACGTTATCAACAGAGTACGCGAAGCCGATTAAACATTTTACATTACATAAAAACACTAAAAAATTAGCCAGTTAGATAGAAACGTAATTTACCTTACCTTCGCTTTCATTTCTTCGTTTTTTGAGCAACTTTTTCGAATCTGTGTATAGTACTACGCCCCTTACCCAAATATTAATTAAAAACTCACATTTTTTAATACAATAAAAAAGAAAACTATTTAGCGTTTCAATCGTTTATCAACTTTCGACTTAATCCACTGAATGCTGGTCGAGCCCAAGCCATGATTGATGGTAACTCCCGAGGATCCGGATCTAATTCTGCTTATATTTATTCATTTTCGCTTTTTTTTTTAACTGTTTAGAGTGGATTGCTGTACTAAGAATATAAGAAACATGCACTTTCTTTTTTTATTAGAATTTTCCAATACACGAAATTAAGCCACAGCAACGCGTGGCAGGGTACAGCTAGTATATATATATATATATATATATATATATATATATATAACGACTTCATTTACTCACATAAATTTAATATACGAAAGTATAGATTTATGCGTAAACTTTAAGTATTTACTTCAAAAGTGCTCAATACGTAGGTAGAGCTAGTTAGTAATTTATAATATATATATACGGCGACTAAGTGTAGCTTAGTCACCATATATATTTTATAAATTACTAAATATATATATATATATACACACACACACATATATATATATATATATATAAGAATTCCTCTTTTGAATATAAACATTGTTGCTTGAAAAGGTATCTATTTACTGAATACTAGAAGACCGAAACAAGATCATGACTGTGTAGCAACGCATTACTGCTCATGTAAAGACAAATGTAAAAGATATATATATATATATGCATATATATATATGTATATGTATGGGTGTGTGTATCTGTGTATATATATGTATATATATGTATATATTCTGAGGTTATTATTGAATAATATATATATATATATATATATATATATATAATTATTTTTTTACTATATATATATATATGATGTGGTTATTTTTTGTAAGACAACTCTATTTCGTATTGTATTATTCGTATTACATAACTGCCTATCCTGCTATAACTGAGAAAAACTGACTCTTGGAATATTTACAATAACAATATAAGATTATATATATATATATATATATATATATATATATATAGTCATCCACATACAGTACTGTTTCGCTGTTTCACAGCTCATCAGTGCGGCTAGACAGGCAACTACCTCAAGCCATGATTGAAACCCGACCGTTTGTACGGCAGTCAAGGCTCCTAACCATAAATATTTCTTTTATTATATATATATATATATATATATATATATATATATATATATATATATATATATATATATATATATATATATATATATATAATAAAAGAAATATTTATTTCGCATTGTATATACTCAATTATTGCTCTACCGCACAAAAATGAATGTCACGTCTGCGTCTGTCCATTGCGCTCAAGGTGTTTCTCTGTTGATATGAAACAAGACATATGTTTATATGTATAACACTAGCAGAAAAATATAATTAATACGAAGAGCTCAGAAAGAAATAGGGAAAACATATATGAAGTTTCAATTTCCAAATCGTTCTCCATTATGTTTATTCTCCTTGCTAGTGGGCATACCCAATTCCTGCTAGTTGATTGTATAATTTATAAAAATGTTTTTTCTTGTTTGCATATCTTTTAATGCATACTGGGCGCGGATGCTTTATAAAGCATATTCACACAGTGTTAAAATAATATTCCATAATGAATCTATATTACGTAATTATTTCGTTAATTCCAAACTCAATAAATACTCTCTAATTATTTAATTTCGTTTACTACAATTAGTTTTACCTGACTAAACCTCGGATTAAACACGCGCACAATTTATATTCACATACTTTTATTTAAGAGTACAGCATTCATGATTTTCCAGGTGGTATTACTTGTGTAATTGTATGTAACATGAGTCAGTTCGTGTCGTGCTTGAAAAGAGGATTTTAAGTGTTTCTTCATCATTCTCACCATAGTAAACGCGCATGACTCCAGTTAATATGTTGTTCGGTCAGGGAAAAGACACGGGCCCAAACGTAAGATGGTGTGAATGTGTTTGACAGGTCTCAATCAAATCTTACTTTAATCAGTTTTCTACAGAACGTGCCTTAAATCCGTAAAATAGGGCAACAATTTGAGAACGTGCATAAGTAGTCATTCTCACCGAATATTCTAACTTGCGAAGGCTTCCGGAAGAACAGTAAAAAGGAAAAGCATGATTAATTCATGTCCGGTGTCATTTGCGTTCGAAAGGTTTTGTCTGTGAACTTTCTTAGAGCTTGAAGTATGTTTTTTTTCTTAATAAATATAGCACTGTCTGGAATTAAAGATAGTATAAAAGTTCAATTTGTATTTCTCCATGAATGGTAGTCTAACAAAATTTGGTCATTTAGAAAATATATTTAATAAAATAAGTATCAAAAACCAGTAAAAACCCGCATCAGAACGCATTCATTTGATAATATAAAAACTACGAACAGTAGTATTTATACTGAAAAAATCCGGCCATTTAATATGTCTAGAAAATATGACTCACACCCACCCACATAAACACACACACACACAAACACACACACATATACATTTGTATTATATAATTGTCTATCTTGTTATTACTTGAAAAACATATATCTTGGAATATTTACAAGAACAAGATAAGAGTGTATATATATATATATATTTAAAAGAGTGTAGCCATCAACAATTGTGGGTTTTTTTTAAAAGGTTTTCATCATATTTTTCTTTTAAAATATTTTTATAACGCGTTTCGAGCTTAGGGTGTGCTCTCTTCAGATATTTTCGTAAAAAGTTTTTCTTTAAAATGGGAGTTTGTAGATATGCCTCCGCTGATATTAAATATGTTTTTCATAGTGATGCAATGCGTGTGTTCAGTCTTCAGACATTCTGTCTCCAACTGTAAGTTGTTCACAGTGACCGGTCAAAGTTAGTTTCAAAGAGTGTTTTTTAGTCATTATGGTGAAGGTTTTTATGGCTTTTTTAGGGTTCTTTTTAAAGACTTTCTTTCCCCACGTATAGCATACACTCACACACAATCACATACGCATACATATATATTCATGTACATGTACACATGCACACGCACACGTACGCAGGCACACACACATACACACACGTACATACATAGAAATATATGTAGGAGCATACATATATACACATATTCATACCCACCTACACACCCACACACGTACTCGCATACATTCACCGCTAACAATTATTTTTATTGTTTTATTTTTTATTTTATACATATATATATATATATATATATATATATATATATACTTTTTTTTCCCAACCAAAACAAGCATGTATATATGCGCTTGATCATTCAGACATACGTACACGCACCCACACACACAAGTAAGATGGAGAATAGGTAGAAGATATATATACACACACATACACGCACATACACACATATATGTACACACATATATGTATGTGCACCTACACTCACAAACATCCATATACTATGTAGGCACACACTTTCGCGGGTGCGCGCGTCCATACCCAGTACAGTTCCATTTCTCTTAACTAAACAAACAACTAGAAATTAAACGTATGTATGTGTATGTGCGCGCGTGTGTGCGTGTGTATATGTGTGTGTGCGTGGGTGTGCACATATGATTGTGTATGCGTGTGTGTATAATTATATATCATCTGTTATCTATGCTACATCTTGTTTGTATGTATACGTGCACTTATGTTTGGGTGACCGAATCCATGTATGCATATGTGCATGGATTGGAAAGGAAACTTCAACCAATATATACATAAGGTGGGATGTATGAATATGTATGTGTGTGTGTGTGATTGTGAGTGCATGTGCCTATATATATATATATGGGTGGATGAGTGTATACACATCCGTATGTATGTGTGTGTTTGTATATATATATATATATATATATATATATACATATGTATGCACATGTATGAGTGGGTAAATGTGTTCGTGTGGATATGGATATACGCGTATGTGTGAGCCCCTGCATATGTCTGTGTGTGTGCATGTGTGTGTGTGTGCCTACATAGTATATGGATGTTTGTGAGTGTAGGTGCACATACATATATGTGTGTCCATATATGTGTGTATGTGTGTGTATGTATGTATATATATCTTCTACCTATTCTCCATCTTACTTGTGTGTGTGGGTGCGTGTACGTATGTCTGAATGATCAAGCGCATATATACATGCCTGTTTTGGTTGGAAAAAAAAAGTATATATAGATGGTTATATATATATATATATATATATATATATATATATATATATATATATATAAAATAAAAAAATAAAAAAATAAAAATAATTGTTAGCGGTGGATGTATGCGAGTACGTGTGTGGGTGTGTAGGTGGGTATGAATATGTATATATATATATGTATGTTCCTACATATATTTCTATGTATGTACGTGTGTGTATGTGTGTGTGCCTGCGTACGTGTGCGTGTGCATGTGTACATGTACATGAATATATATGTATGCGTATGTGATTGTGTGTGAGTGTATGCTATACATGGGGGAAAGAAAGTCTTTAAAAAGAACCCTAAAAAGCCATAAAAACCTTCACCATATGGACTAAAAAACACTCTTTGAAACTAACTTTGACCGGTCACTGTGAACAACTTACAGTTGGAGACAGAATGTCTGAAGACTGAACACACGCATCGCATCACTATGAAAAACATATTTAATATCAGCGGAGGCATATCTACTAACTCCCATTTTAAAGAAAAACTTTTTACGAAAATATCTGAAGAGAGCACACCCTAAGCTCGAAACGCGTTATAAAAATATTTTAAAAGAAAAATATGATGAAAACCTTTAAAAAAAACCCACAATTGTTGATGGCTACACTCTTTTAAATATACATTTTTTCTCTCGTTGGAACTACACAACCATCACTTTAAATATATATATATATATATATATATATATATATATATATATATATATATATATATATATATATATATATATACTCCAAACCTCTAACCTTGATGAATGGGAGGCTAAAACTTGCTGGCATGGTTTCAGATGATTTGTAATAGCAGCAAGGAGAAACTAGATTTCAAATATTTCTCATATATTATATCTCCTCTCTTTTCGAAATAATGTACGATTATGAATATTTCCAGTATCAAATAATCCTTATACACGCTGAAATTCATTTTATGTATAAAAACCAAAGATAGGAGATATAATATATGAGAAATATTTGGAAGCAAGTCTCCCCTTGCTGCGATATCAAATTATTTCAATCCATAGCAGAAACGATTAGTCTTACCTCAATCAAGGCAAGAGGTTTTGGGGAAATATCAGATGTTTTGTTATTTATACGTATAACTAAAAACAAATGTCTATGATTGAAAGAATTTTAGGTTGTAAAAAAGTGTCAAAAATTGCCGCTGGATTATTGATGATCCTTTTATTCTGCAACCCAAAGGAAATGCGTCGACTACACAAATCACTATGAACAAATTGGATAACAGGAGATACTGTGTTTTGAGAGTAAAACCTATCATTGTTATCTTTTCCGTTGTTTCCACTTGAAAAGTATTTGGTTTCGGCTTAGAGCTAGTGTTGCTTTTTTTTTTTTGTTTTAGCTGCAACCAACACCTTTATTACAAAACAAGTATTATGCATTCAATATATTTATAGAATCTAATTCTGCTTGTCAAGTGATGTTTACGTGTCAATACCAAACTGTCTTTCAACCGGTCTTGCGAGGAGAGATGAACAAATATATCTGTGTTGCAATATATATTATTGACAAATGTCTGCAATACAATGTGTGAACTTATATAGATAAACATGCTAACATTTATTGTCATTGCTATGACAAAAATACTGATACTTCTTATAACGTTATGGAAGCATTTTATGCAATTATGCAGTTCACTATAAAAATTCAGTGATATTCAGAACTACAAAAAAATGAAATGTATAATTAAAAACATGGGCAGCATTAGAAACTAAGCTTCCCCCGTTCATGTTTAAGTATACGTGCGTATGAACTTTTTTATTTATAAAGTAATTCATTTCAAATTGCAGGCTGGATGTTATTTCAAGAGACATCATAGTTACCATCGGTCGATATTTATATTGTCTCGAAAAACAAAGCCAAGTAAAGCAATATAAACTTGTCTTATGGCCCACCCATTTTGTTTATACTTTTGGAGATTAAAATACTAAATTCTATACAAAAATTGAGAGTAAATTATGTGTCAAACTTAAGCTTTTAAGCTTAACAAATAGGGATATATTTTAAAAAAATATCTACGATGAAAGTGTTTGTAGGACCAAATAGAGTCATCATTTATTATAAAGAAAAATAGACATAAGTATTTTATAAATATCATTATAATTTGCATGATTATGCTATTTTGATGAAGTCTTGAATCTAGTGTGTACAAATTCTAAGATAAATATAGTTATTTTTTTTGTTTGTTTGCATTATTCAGCGTACTCTTCTTTATTGTGAATGTCATTTCCTAAAATGTTCGCTATTTATAACCTCCTAAATTGTGCTTAAATCAAAACGTAGATTCCACGAACAATGATTATTTATTAGAACTGCACAACTGTGAAACTCCCTTCCATTTGCCTGTTTCCCAGCGGACTACAACTCTGTTGTTTTCAAGTCGAGCATAAAGAAATTCTTGATTAACCGCCCTCTTAAGTAATCCAATCTGCCAAATTTCCATTAATAACGACTACTGCGATAATGCCCCATTAAGTACTGTACACGCTATAACCCTTATCCTTGACTGGTCTCATGGACTTAATAAGTGGTGACTCCCATGTAAAAGAAAAGAGTTAGTCTTATCGAACCTGGGAAAAATCATTTCACCCTCACTGATACGGGTCTCTAATCAAGCGGTTATTTTGTCTTGTTCGGTTAGATATATATGAACACAAACAGATAACATTCTAAGTAATGATCAGTTTACTATTACAATCCTTCGATGGTTGAATTTTCAATCTTTAAAGTTGGTAATACTTAAAATAAAACGAATAATGACTGTGAAAACCAGTGCATGTTCACCCATGTTTTAAACGTCGTGTGTATTTTGACATTCACTACAGACTCTCAACTTCGATCAAAACCAAACAAAATAAGCGCATAATTTTTATTCAACGACACCTTGTAAAAATATAATCTACAATTTAACCAGTAGCCTAATGATACAAACAATGTGTATTATAAACCCCTATAACATAGTCCGAAAGGTAACAGAATAACAGAACGACATAGCGCATTTTAGACATATTTGGACATAGCTTAAAGAAGAAGAGAAAATGGCAATTAAAATGTCAGAGAAATCAGCATTTATGTATAAGATTAGATGCGTTAAAAACAATACGTTAATTCCAAGCGACCATAATGTACAAGAAGAATGATAGACGGATGTCCATCTCGTATTGAAATTCCTAGACAAATCAGATGAAGAAAAATCTTGTTCAAACATGGTACCCAAAGGCATAATTATTTGCGTTAATTGTCTGGCATTGATTCATAAATTGTCTGATTGGTTGATATGAATTGGCACTAATTCTATGTTTTCTTTTTTTACATCTGTTACTTTACACTCCGTGTTGATTTCTTCAGAGATTTCCGCTCCGTTTAAGGTTATTACGTCTTATCTTTGTACAGAATCATAGCATAATATAAAACATTACAAAAATCGTTAAAAATACTCGTTTCTTTTGCGAGGTGATAGACGCAAATCGATAAGCTTGTCTGTAATGTATTTATCTTGAAGCTGGAAAATGTATAACATTGAAAAGTATGGCAGTCAATGTGGTTAAGAAAACAGTTATACTTGTATATTATATTATTATTGTATTAATATAGTATTTTTGGACGACAAAGAAATCAGAGTTTTAAAAACTGGATTATAACAGATACAGTATTTAAGAACATCAACTTATTTTAGCGTGTTTTTATTGAACATAATTAACAAAAGACGCAAGAATTGGGCAGGAAATGTGATCTTTTATGATAAAAAATATTTAATAAACAAAGCTACGGAATCATTTTTAGAAAACCGTTTTGTGTGTTTCTATTTCATAAAAAGAGAAGTAAAATAAAAAGTACCGAAACAAACTGTTTACCTTCTAATTTTACTTCATATTTAGGATTAAGCTGTGATCCCTGAACATTAATTATAATAATTAAGTTGATGTTTTATTAATTTATGTATATATATATATATATATATATATATATATATATATGCACGCGCATGTGTGTGTGTGCGTGTGTGTGGTGTGTGTGTGTGTGTGTGTGCATCTACACCTGCTGTAATACAAAAACTGAGTTAAAGTCTTTTCCTGGGGCTATTTCTATATAATTAATTTATATGAAATGCATGCCAACTTATTTTTCTACTTAAGGTTAAATTACACACGAAAAAAAACAAGTTTAATTGGTCTAATTATTAGCAATTCGCAGTTTTCTTGCTAATTTACTTTTCTCCAAATTAATTCATTCTATGTAAGTCTCAGTTCCTTTACACTCTATCGTATTTTATACGGTACTTCTTACTCAGTCTTTTTTTTATTTTCTAAAACAAATAAAAAAGTAAGTCTATATACAAAACACAACGCTGCGTAAGGAGGCTATTCTGAATTAAGAGCAAAGTCTATACATAAAGGAATATATGGTAAGATGATCGAAAATCGGCATGCTTGTAGTGAATATTAAGTTCAGTCAGATAATTTTAATTAAAGTAGTGCTAGGATAGAAGAAGATGGTAGAGTGAAACAATTTCTAATAGGTGGGTTTTTGCGGCTTGACATGTTTTACAGGATATTTATGTTAAGTTCTTTTTGGTATAAATAAAAGGCTTGAAAGGAAATAGCAATATCCCTAGTAGTAAATAAATCAGAAAAGGGGGGGGGGGCAATAGCCTTTGATATATCTAATTCTTTTAACAGGGTATGGCACAATGGTCTTCTCATTAAAATCAGATCTTATCATATTACTGGATATATACTTAACATAATTAAATCTTTTCTTAAAGAAAAGGAGAATCAAGGGTTTCTTCAATGGCCGTACGTGAAAACAACATAATATAAATGCGGGTGAACCTCAGCGGTGGATCTTTGACCTTTATTATTCCTGATATTTATAAATGACGTCCCTGATAAAATTGTCTTTGAGATGGATATTTTTCCTCTATAATAAGAACTAGAGAAAAACAGATAAACAAATGTTCAAGGCAATGGAAGAAATCCAAGAGAAAGACCTCTAGCCTATATTGAAATAGGGACAAAAGTAGATGGTAACGCTTAATATATGAATTATTGTTGTCACATTTGGGCTGGTGCATCTGCTAATAGTGTCTCACTCCTGGACAAGGTTCGAAAGAGAGTCGCCAATCTGATATGTCCTGAACTTTCATCTTAGCTGCAACCTATGCTCCATCGACGAAATGAATGTTATATCTCTCTGCCTGTTTTACAAGTATTTTAATCGTAGATGTTCTGACGAATTACTAGCCCTTGTATCTCCGAGACCTAAATACCTTCGACAAATCCGACAAGCCACAACATCTCACCCCTACACAGTAGAGATACCGATATGTTAGAAAGTCTTCTACGCTAAGAAGTTCTTTCCCAGAACTGCCAGACTTTGGAATTCCTTTACAAGTTCCTGGTTCCCCAACGGTACTAAAATGGTAAGTTAAGCAAACAAATATGGTGCTTCTCAAATGCCTACATAGTAGCCTTTGAAAAATATGTCCTTGATAATAGTCCCGCTACATTGAAATAGCACTGTGCATTTTTTGGGATAAAATGTAATTTAAGAAGTATGAACTGTCAAAATTAGTGTAAAATAGCACAGGGTGCATTATTTCAATATGGCGGTAGACTTTGAAACTTTCGTTAAAAATGTGTTCGCTTATGAATTAAAGCCTATTTGTCGCACACTGTCCAAAAGGGAGAGCCATATAGTTTATTAAACTAAGAAGATGTTGCAGCAGTACGGCGTGATTAGGCGAATGATTACTGGCAACTGTGAGAAATTTACTAGCACGGTAGATGATGCAGTCCTTTTTTTTTTGTAAGAGATTTTGCAGTATTATTATGTTTTCCCAAATCCATGTTTTATAGGAATGTAAATCTTGTAATTTTGTCAATCTTAATGTTTACTTATTACCGATCACAATAAAAGAATAGCAAGTTGTACATATTTTATCATAAACTAAAGACAATCTAACAAAAAGATAAAGCTGTGGATGAGATAAGGATAACATATACATATACACTGCGTATCAAATTATTAATGAGTTTACTTTTTGTTTTAGATATTTAATCAGCTACTCCGGCCAAAAATTAAATTATTTAAAGCAGTATTAGCGAAACTATGTCAGAAGATAGAAATATCTGTTGATTTCAGTGTGCAAGTTATTAACGAGGTTGAGAAAAAACGTAATATTTTTTTTACACAGTGGTCACCACTTATCAAGGCCCGGAAGCCACTCAGGGATAAGGGTTATTGCAATTACATTACGTAAGTGTGGAGATTTGATGAGATGTTTACTTAAGGGGGCGGTTCATTAGGAATTTATAAACGTTGGACTTGAAGACATCAAAGTTGTAGTCAAGTGGGAAGCAAGCAGACGAACAGAGTTCCACAGGTGTGCGGTCCCAAGAAAGAAGCTTTGTTCATGGAATCCACGGCTTTATTTAGGCACAGATAAAGAGTGGGGGAAATTTTTCACAATGGATTCAGCTAGACGGGTGTTTTTCGTGTAAGATTGGCGAGGAGGGCAGAGATTGGAGCTCGGACGAGCACCTTCTATGGAAATAACGATAAAACAAGGATAGGCTCGCAACGTCTCTTCTGTGGGAGAGAGGTTGCAGGGTGGAGAAAAGGGCGTCCCCACTAAGCCACGGAGTCTATTTTGTACTCTGTCAAGGCAGGATAGGCTGTTTTTAGATGCTCCTGCCCAGATATGGCAGCAGTATTCCATCCTTGGGCGTTTTTGGCTTTTATATAGATAGAGAATTGCATCAGAAGTGAGATATCTTCTGGAGCGGTAGAAGGATCCCACCATCTTTCCAGTGACCTTGGGAACATACTTGATGTACGTGTTCCATTTCAAATCAAAAGTAAAGGTCAAACCCAGAAGCTTGTCCAAACATGGGGCCTCTCCCAGACGAGAGCCATCCATCACAATTGATGCCAGATTGGGATCAGAGCGTTGGTGATGTAAGGATAGGAGTTTGGTTTTAGATGCATTAAAGGTAACCAGCCACGTCTTCCCCCACTGAACCACGCGCTCGAGATCAGAGGAGAGAGAATCAGAGAGAACTTCGTCATTTACAGCCTTTGATGTGTTGGTGTAGATGGTCGTTTCATCAGCATAGATGTCAACGAATGATTAAAGTATGTGTTTAGGGAGGTCATTGATGTTGATCAGGGTGAGAGTTGGGCCCAGGATTGACCCCTGAGGGAATCTAGCATTAATACTGCAGGCCTCCGATTTTTGTCCATCGACCACTACTCTTATGAGCCTATCGAAGAGAAATGATTTAATGATTGAGAAAACATTTCCAGTTATACCGTAGCTGTAAATCTTTTGAAGTAGACCCTTATGCTATACCTTGTCGAAGGCCTTTTATATGTCAAGAGCAATTGCCCTAGAAAGGAATCCTTTGTCAAGAGATTCACTAATCCTGTGAGATATAACCGTTAGCACATCTGCGGTAGATCTTGCAGAGCGGAAACCATATTGTGTGTCACTAAGAAGGTTATTCCTGCTGAGGTGGTTGACTATTTCTCTATTTAATATGGATTCCAGCAACGTACTCATAACACACAGGAGACTTATTGGTCTGTACTGAGAGGGAGATGACTTATCACCTGAATTCTTAAATACAAGGCAAACTGATGAGGTCTTCCAGGGTGTCGGAAAGCACTTCTCCTTAAGAGAGCGCTTAAACAGTTTCGTAAGTATGGGAGCAAGTTCTGGTTGAAACTTTTTTAACACTATAATTGGGATGCCGTCAGGGCCAGTTGCTTTACTGGAATCAATGTTCTTGATTAGCTTGGCGACCTCATGAACGGATATTTGTATGTTACCTAGCGTGTTCCGTGTTATAAGAGGAAATATGGGGAGTTGATGGCCTTCGTCGCATAGAGTAGAATTAGCTGCAAAGTTCTTTGCAAATAGTTTGGCCTTGTCTGACGCTGGCGAGATGACGTCTGGTCCATTATTAATGGTTGGGATAGAACGCATACTTTTGTTCAGGATCCTATTTGTTATTTGCCAAAACTGGTGGGAATTAAGCCGCTGATCAGCTACCTTGGATTTAACAGACTGGGCATATAGCTATCTTGCATTTTTATTACTTTTTTACAGTTGTTGCTGACAGTCCTGGAAGCAGCTTTAGTCTCAGTGCATCTATTACGTTGGTAGCTATGGAAAAAGTGATTTCTGTGCGCGATAGCAACACCACAGTTTTGGGGAGAACCATGGCTGGCTGTTAGGTTTTTGTTGGAATTTTTTAGATGGTATGAATCGGTCTATGCCTACAAGTAACCATTCGGTCGGATCTGATACTATAGAGGACACTTCCTTTTAAAACATGGAGTGCAGATGTAAATCAGATATGAATGCACGGAAGCTATCCCAGTAAGTCATAGAGTATCGGTAATACAGTACGGTAGAGGGGTACGTCTTGGCGCTTATTACATTTCGTTTTTATCTTAACTGATACGACGGAGTGGTCGGAGGATCCCAGAGGAGAATGAACGGAACATGAACATAGCTCAGGGGAAGTTGAGAGAAAAAAGTCTAGGAGGCTTGCATATTGACGGGGTGTATCGGGCACACGGGTGGGTTCGCGAACAATCTGGGTGAGGTCATAAGCAATGGCAAAATCATGATAAAACCTCCCCTCACCGTCTGTCTTATTTGAATGGGTCAGCCATTCCACGTTATGGACGTTGAAGTCACCACAGATTTGGATGTGGTCTATTTTCTCAGATATGGTCTTAAAGATAGTATCTCCGCTGTTGTGGGGCCGATAGAGGGAAAATATACATGCAGTGGTGTTAGCAAGTGCAACCCTGAAGCACATATAGGGTAAATTAGGATCTTTTCTAGAGATATCCCTGCCACACGGGAAGTCATCTTTAATGTAGGCACATATTCCATGCCCATGGCGATCTTGGGGGGTCAGATTTAGCTGTTAAGTTAGAGTATCCGTTAATTATGAACTCAACTAGGGAAGTGGTCTGCCCTATTCCAGTTTCGCTTAGAAATAATATGTTCGGTTTCGTCTCCTGTAATTGGGTTTCATCCTCTGGAAGGTTGGAACGTAGACCCCTGATGTTGGAGAAGGATACGTGGTAGTAGGGGTCTACGTTGGAAGATGGGGTTCTAGGTTTATTCGAGTTTATATTCTGGAGATATTTCATGTTGAGGTTTTTGGATTTGTGGAACAGGTCATCATACTTGGTTAGAGAAGTACAGAGAGGGAAATTAAGAGAGAAAAAGACAGGATATTTTTGTAGCACATGAAAAGGTAAAGTCGTAACAATTACCCACTAGTATGGCATCGAGCGGCCCCACCAGAGACTACTGCATGGTCCAGATCCACTCACCAATTTGCAATACAGCAGTCCCAGTACTTTGCGCCAGCTGATAGGAAAGCCTCCTTAGTGGTCAATCCAAGGTTCGGGTCCCTGACTATCAGGTGGATTACGTCAGCCCAGACAAAACGTTTACCTCCAGCACCCTTACTAGTGACATGGCCACAAGGACAAACATAATTACAGAAAAATTTCCGACACCTCAGACTATTGTTCACCAAGTACTACCGACCTTAAGCAGCTTTTTCTTCAACCTTTGTCAGAAAAATCACTCAATGAATTAGGACTGAGGAACAAAAAAGGAGAAGCAAGAGTTACTGGAGCTGCCGATAACACATCCACTGTATTATCTACTCTCCATTGAAAAAAAGGGGAGGAGGGGAATGGGTACAAGTGACTTATTTATATCTAAGTAGTAAGCCCGGTGCTAAGTTATCAATTCAGGACACTTTTGATGATAATCTCCCCTCCCATATTAATGGGTCGAAGTTTGTCGTTATCTATCGAGTTTGAATCATTGGAGCTTCACCTTATAATGATTTAAAATCCAATTAATAACTTTTATCAAGTTGTAAAGTTGGCTTAATATTTAGTTACATTCGAGTTTAGATAATTATTCAAGGTTTTTGTTTAGGAGGTTCGTTTTCATAGGTAACTTTCTTTGATAATGGCACTGTATTTTATTTCGAATATAATTGAAAATAAGACTAACTATATTAGATGGTTTGATTAGCTACCCAGGAAGCAAGCATTTTCAATACAGGCAAGGTTGCAGTAATAGTATATATTAAGTATGTTACTTAAATAAAGTCTTAACTTTATCTACTCTAATAGAGAAAATAATTCCCGGCATTTATATATATATATATATATATATATATATATATATATATATATATATATATATATATATATATACATACGCATAGCTTGTTTATTGAAATAATTTTCAAGCATCAAATGAACAAGGAAAAATGCTTCGGACACCATAAATACATAGCAATTTCTACGTTGACATAATTAGTAGGGGATATGCGATTATTTTTTATGAATGACTTGTAAAAGTCGTTGGTCCACAGAATTAGTCAAATGTTTGATTTCGTCAACAGTTATTCCTCGCCATACCTTTTGGAGAGCATCCCAGAACAATATTTGCTCTTAAATCGGGGGCCACTTGCATAGTGGCGTCACTTCATGATACACAAAAGGTTCTCGATTGGGTTAAAATCTGGTTAATTCGCAGGCCACTCCATCTTCCGTTGCCCACAGAACCCCAGTTGTGGAAAATACCCTTTGCTTTTGTTGGCTGAATGGGAGGAGCATTATCCTGCATACAAATAATGACTTCTTTGCTTCTTTAGTCATGGTTCACTGTGCTCCTTCAAAAAAGCTATGTAAGCATTTGACGTCATTTTTACGCTTTATGGAACTCTCCCTGGGCCAACTAAAGTACCTCCGATAAATCAAGCCTAAATAATAATCCCACTTGCTGACGCCACAAACACTGATGACGATGCCGTCTATCTAGGACCCATCCCTTGCTCCAGCCATCTTGGCTGTAAAGTGACACGCACTTCATCCGTGAACGAAACTTTCGAAAAATACGTTTTCATGTTATGCTCTGCCCATTTCACTCGGTTTTATATGTGATGTTTCTTTAATGGAGGCTTTGTCACAGGTTTAACAGACTTTGCCACTTCTTTCAAAAGGCGACATCACGTACTTTTTGAGACATTCTTTAATCCTGCTTGGTCAACGACTTTTCAACTTGTCTGATCAGAGTACTTAACAACTTCGCGTTTAATTAGGAGTAGAGAACGGCGTTAAACAACTCTAGATTTGGCTTTATTAGTTCTCTTACGTAGCTTTGTAGGGTCATTGATAAAGTTCTTCACACTTCGATGGTACCTTCCTATCATTTTCGATATTTCGAGGGTAGTTTTACCTTTTGGTAGGTGTTCTGTAATAGTGCTATTTTCAGAACTACCTAAACCACCTTTACGACCCATGTTATTGACGAAAGAAACTGCCTTGTTAATAATTTGACACACAGCAAATTCCGTGGATTCAATAAATACGATGGCAACTTGTTTACATTGCGCGGAACAATACGGAAATATCGCAGTACGCGCAGCTCAGCATTGCCAACGTTTCCGGGGCTTTTGATAGGAAACAACCAATAAGTTTCTGAAAGTGATAAAAACTGTTATCTTGTTTATAATTTTACACGCAGTGTAGACAGCTAAAATAATTCAAATTATATATAAGTACCAGTTATCCCGCATATTTCCTCATGTTTTATAAGTCTCAATTACTTTTACACTCTTTCACTGTATTTTTAAACAGCGATCATATTATGGCATGCAATGGCTATATCACACTCATTTTCGCCATTCATATCCTCTTATACTCATTATCTCTCTTTCTGTAAACCTACGTCGTCTGGGTTGCATTCGTCGGATCCTCGCTCACAGAACCATAGATGCAACCCAGCAGGCCTATATTCTTAGCTCTATCTCTTCATGGACACTTTAAGGGTTACCAGACTCTCACTGCTCACTAGAAAATACCGCTCTGATACTCAGGGCATGCAAAACGTGCTTGGTCCTAAGTCTATGTGGCAACACTGTTTACTTCGTCCGTTGTTTTGGCTTCGTGCTGAAACTGGTCTGTGTCTTACATCATCTGGCGTCAAGGCATATCTGAAATGAACTGCGCCCTCATTCAGGCTGGCCTGGCATTCGAGAAGTAAAGAAAAGCTTGAGAACATTTTCTTATAAACAAATAAAAGAATAATTCATAAAAGATTATTAACGTATAAAGGTTACGCTTGTGTAACGTTTAGTTCTTTGGGTTTTTAACGGATCTCTGATCCAGGCTGTTACAAGTAGGGTCGTTTAGGCAATCTCCCGGCTAGGAACTAGAGCTTTACAATTTAGCATTTCTCGGGGGTTAGGCCCTTCGGCTCAGGACGATTAGTTTTCTTTAACGACAGTCAGCCAAATCCCTTATTCCTAAAAACACAGGTGTTTTATCAAACGTAATTTCCAGCCACCTATCCTGTGAGAGGATTCTGTTTTCCTCTCTATAGATTACTCTTCCATTAATCTATCCCATTATTTCATATTTATTTTATTTTGTCTCGTGAATATATTATTTCTCTTTTGTAACCATGTCTCTCCTTAATTCTCTTTTCCCCTCTTCTTTCTTTCTCTTCAACCTAAATTATATTTCTGTCTGTATTATCTTTGAGGGTTTAATCTCCATTACTTACTTGTTGGTCTGGCACTTAAACATCACAAGTGCACCAAATAAAAATATTTCCTACATACCAAAGTAGACTTTTTGTCGCTATGCCAAGTTTATTAATATTTTCTGTTTATAATATCGGCAATAAAGCAACATTTTAAAATTGTAAAATAAAAAAAATAAAGTTCCTTAAACCCCATGTAAAAAACCCAACCAACTCTTAGCCTGTAAGCAATGGAAATTGGAGTACCCAGAATTAAACATCGTTACATTTCACTCTATCTCTCTTCTACTATCTCTCTCTCTCTCTCTCTCTCTCTCTGTTTCACTCTCCTTCTTTCTGTATATTACTATTCTAGTGTATTAAAATAAGAAGAATAATCTAAACATTATTTTTGAACCAACAGAATTGCCGTACTCATTTTATCTGTAACTATTCAGAATAAAGTAAAGTGATCTGCACAGATTATGAATAGAATACACTCGAATTTTGCTATTTTAAAAATGACATTGTTAAGTTCCATTTTCACAAGTGCATTGTTCATTAAATTACTGGGCGAAACGAGAGGATTTTAACTCTTTTCTACATGTTGAGAATGTCTTCAAAATTAAAATGTATTTATTCCAGCACGGTTAATGCTTACGTAAACCTATGTATAGTATCAGGAAATAATCAAAATTGCAAGAGTTACAATACCATTTACTTATTGATAAGAATTTAGCCTCTAACATTAAAATTAAATGTTCCGAAAAAAAACAATACCTACAAAATATCGGCCATCAAATTGACAATATTTTAAAATATTTAATCTCAAAAATATTTATTCTATATTTATTTATATTTTATATAAATAAATATTCATAAATAATTAATTTCATATATCATGCTTAATACTAGCTACAGGCAATGAATGCCGATGCTCAAAATGTATAAACATTTTGACCCGTCCCTTTACTTAAAAGTTCACCAAAAATTAGGACATAAACCAATTTTAATGAGATTGTCAGTACTTATCTAACAATGATCGCGGAATATAACGAACTAATTATCTTTATGTAAATCTGAATAAAAGTGTATTATTTTGTTTAAACAAAATTACCTTTACTAATATTTTTTTTGTTTTTAGTAGTAAATAAAAACGCAAGTGTTTACCATTGCTATTTTATATAAATAAAGCATCGTAAGTTGTAACAATAAGACAATAAAATTATTTTTACAGGAAAATTACGAGAAAAGTCCCTAAAGTCCGTATTAATGAATTCGAAATAACTCGAAGAAGAATGAAATTCTAGAACTACCGATATTACCATTGAATTAAGCAGTGTTTATTTAATATTTTCACACAAACAGAATTATAATATTAAACATATTTATATTTTTTTAAATTACAAGTTTCACATGATTTTTATATGCAAGATTTTAATAATGTCCTTGCTCGAAAGAATGTGAAACTTGCTGTGTAACATAATTTTTATATAATCTCGCACAATAATTTAAAAAATAATTTAAAAACAGGAACATAAAAAATAATTAAATTAAAAAATGATAAAAATTAATACAAACGTTCAGAATAGTAATGTATGGATGCACGTCTGGGGAAAAATAAATGTGATACCCTACCTTCTTTTTACTATCATGACATCATTTTGAAACAGCGTTTCGATTAGCTGAAATTCTGGACCTCTTATAATCGTATTTACAAAATTTTAGTTGTTTTTTGCCGAACGGTAAATTACTTGCTTTTTGAGGGCTAATTAAGTTATTTTGCATAAACAAGGTGTTTTATTTAATTCAATATCTTAGGATTTTACTTTACGAATTAACTTTTGAAATAGATCGAGAAAACTAATAGTTATCTTTTAAAGGATTTTTACAATGAATTTATTTATCTTCCAAATTTAGCTGAATTGGTTATCTCGCCGTGAAAACATTTTTCATGACTTTTGTTTTCACACGTACAACTATTTTTTTTTCATTTATGAAATTAACTTTAGCCTATAATCTTTCAAATACAATCAAAAAGTAGTCGGAAACTCTAAAAAATTATGATAAATCGGCTTTCAAATCAAGGTTATCCTATGTTTGGCCGCACATTTTTGCCCCTCTCTACTAAATACCTAGCGAACAATATACATCTTTTCGGGATCAACTGATCTCCTCATAGTAAGAACGTTGGTCAATTATTTTTTTGCAGAGAGCGATTATTGCGAAGATTCTGTCTGACAGACAAAAATGTATACGAGTTTTCAAACTTTTCAAAGAGGCATTCATTAATATGTTAATTTTACGACACACATTCAGGCCGTTTACTCCTCCGCCTCTCGGAAATATGTTAGATAATAGTTCAGATTAAATTGCTTCGAAAATAAATCTGCATAGATTACCTTTCTATTAATATATATGCTCTATCGGTTATTGTCCACCATATCTGCCAAACTATTGTGTAATAGTTTTTCAAAGACATGTATTAGTTAATCAAGAGATGGAGGTGTTCATGTTATATATTTCAAGGTTTCATCATATGATAAATATTCGTAAGATCAAAAGATGTTTACAAATCAAATCCAAAAATGCTCAGTTAATTCTATCATCAAAGTTTCGTGAATCAATACCGATATGCAATAGAAATGAGATCTTAGCGATTCCATTTGAGAACGACTGTTCAATGTGAGAAAGCCAATAAAATTTTTAATCAAAATAGCGTTTTTCTTCAGCGTTCAGCAGAGTTGCTGAGTCGAATTCGGTAAAAGTCAAAGGTTTGAGAAAGAGATATTATCGAATCAATGAGAACGCAGAGATAAATTCGCCGTTCAAATACGATTATTATTAATGCTGTTAATTTTAAATTCGTACAGTGTGGGTATTTTTGTGTTTTCAATCATTCTTGTCGGCACTTATATAAGTAAAAGAATCAAGCATGTGCACACTATTTCAAGGATAATTAATAAATGAAAATTCAAACATGCCGCATAAAAGAAAATGATTTTTCCATTTAAAATTGCGTAATTATCCAAAATAAAATTAAGAAGCATTTTCACTCAAATTTAAACACAGATTACTAGATTGTTTCTTAAATTTTATAAACCATTATGAATAAGCAAGAAGAAATCTTTATTAATTAATAAAATATGTTTCGTTTATACACTGTGTAATTTTCTTATCTAGTAATAATTTTAAACTATTTATGACATCTTTTACATATGTTTTTCCCCTATAAATTGAAATGAACGTTTTGTGAAAATGTTGTTCATAGAGGAAAAGTTTCGCACTTACATGACTCGATTTATTATTAAGTAAAACATTTAATTGAAACAATTCTGGTGCAAAAAGAAATCGACTTTGAAAGAAATGAGTATTTACTATTTAAAGATATGACTTTGTGTCTTATATTTTTGCCAGTTTAATACTATCCGAACATAGTAAATTTTATCTTTATATATCTCTCGAACAGACAAAATATAATTATGGTTTATTTAAGAAGTATATAGAACATATTCTAATTGTGCTAGAAAATATTTTTTTTTAAATTTTCATATTTTTAAGATTTTATATTTTTATAAAATATTTTCCCCCAAATAGAAGAATTGCGCTACATTTCCTGTATCCTATACATAAAACAATGAAAACATGCTGCTACTGAACTTTTCTGCAAGAATATTGCATTTATTGACACGTGTTTATTACTCATTTTTCAAATTAAAATACTTTAGAAGAATCGGGAATTTAGTAGATCAGGAGTGATTATTGAGTAACGTCACTGAATAAAATTCAAAATGAAATTTTGAATGCATAGTTTTGTTAATGTTTTACACTTTTCTTTTAAATTCTTTTAGAGAGTGAAATTTATTATCTTATGTCCATTAACGATTTTACGAAAAAGGAAAAAAAAAACGGTGTTTCTGAATTTTTATCCGGCGCATACGCTTCTTTTTGTAGATTTGAATGAAAATAACTGACAATAAATAAAGCTTCCATTTCGTTTTATTTGTGCTTATTAGATTTGTTCATTATTTTAAAAAAATCTGTAAAATTGATTTGGAATGAGCTATTCAATATAATAATATATACGAATAAATAAACATAACTGGCTATAACAAAAACAACCAAATATTGTTTGGACTTATTAGTAGAATCTTTGTTTAGATATATTTGTTTTTCTGTACTTCCATTTATTTAAAAACGTGTGCAAACAAAGAGTATTAGGATTCTTTTAGGAATATCCTGGCAAATATAGCACCTATTAGTGATAAACCACGTACATTTATTAGTGCATAAACATGACATTTTCCATATATAGAGAGCAAGAGATGAAAAAAATACAAACGCAGGTATATGCCTATTAGCGTTTCGTATTTATTGTAAGAAGGAATAACACTAAGAAATTAAAATACAAGTACAATATCGGGAAATATATTTTTGATGTAATGAAATATATGCCTTGTTTCTAAAACAAAATTCTTACTACCTTTAACAATGCTATGCTTCCCGTTTTTTTTTTAAATTTCTAACGATTTTTTTCTTCTCTAGAATAGAACATAGTGATATATATCATTACATCCAAAACATATTTTCAAATATTTTATTAGTATTTCTTTTCTTTCATTTTATTCATCTAAAAGAAGTCTTACAATAAAAACGAAACGTTTATACACATGACTTACGTTTTTATCTCTCTATTCCGGTGAAATACTATTCCTATTATATATATATATATATATATATATATATATATATATATATATATATATATATATATATATATATATATATATATAGCCAGTAGAGTTTAGTTTCCTAGAAGTACATCCAATGAAACAACACGTGTCTACCAAAATAGTGCTCAATGAGTGAACAGAGCAGGTATATTAATTTTATTTATACAAACATTAATGGCTACATATGTGCATACATGTTTCTGTAATCACCCACGTTGGGGGATTACGTCTTCAGGCCAAGAACTACCTTCAAAAGTGACATTTCCACCAAATACATTTTTCTATTTCGTTTATCAAGTTAAAAATACAACCTGGGTGGGAGTCAAAAAAAAAAAAAAAAACGGTAAAAGGATGAGTGAGGTCTATGAAGATGATAAACATCTTTTTTTTCTTTTCCCCTCCCCCATCTAACTTAACTTTTGGCTTTTTATGGCATAGGGTACCTGAGAGTTTCGTTTTCTTGTCTTAGAGTCTGTAAGTTAATAACCTTAGCTATGGTCAAACAAGTACTGACCGGTGCCTTTTTAATCTACCTCCACCCACACATACACGCAACACACACATAACACATCCATACACAGACACTGCCAACACACACATACACACATTAATCCATATATTCAAAAGCGAATCCATGCTGAACACTTTTTGTTTTATTTACTGAAACTAGACAATGATTCTGAAACTACGTAGAAGATAAAGTAAAAGTTACATTAAGGTAAATAAAAAAATATAAATAAATAAAAAATAAAATACATAAATAAATAAATAAAAATAAATAAAAAATATATAAAAAATATATAAAATATATAATAAAAAATAAATAAAAAATAAATAAATAAGATAAATAAGAATAAAAATAAAATTAAATTAAAACAAATAAACCAACAAAATGTGAATAAATATAAACCCGAAAGTTATCTAAACCCCACATGTACCTATATGCGTGTATCAATACACTTATAAATGTCTAACATTTATCTACACCCGCGCATATATACACACACACATTTCAGACATACAGAGACAAATAATAGTATTTTTCTTTACTTATGTAGCGTGGTAACATCTTCGTATATGCAATATTATGCTACCCGACTACAGACGGGTGTATATATATATATATATATATATATATATATATATATATATATATATATATATATATATATATATATATATATATATACATACACATATATACACAAACACACACATACATACATACATAAATACATACATATATATATATACATATACACATACATACATATAAACACACACACAACAGACATACATATACATATCCACACATACATACATACATATATAACATATATATAAACAACATTCGGACATCCATACATTTTTGTAATCTATATTGTTACAACAATTCTATACGAGGCAGCCTATTCTAATAGTTCAGAAATATACGTGTGTATACATATATCTACATACAATAGACACAGAGACACATCCACATACAAACATACACACAGATACATAGATACAGATATATATATATACAAACATACAAACATACATGCATACGTAAAATACACTTATATATCCAAAGTCACACAAATATAGACATATATATATACATGCATACATGCACCGTGCCACCAAATGATACATCTAAAGTAGAAACAGACATGAATACACCTACTATATAAATTCACTTTTTCTATCAAATTCCACACGTCTAGTTATGTTTCATGGCCCCATCCGCTTGTTACACTTTCCTAAGTTGTAGGTTTTTACCGTAAAAATTGACACTACGTAAAAATTTATATTGAATTCAGCGTGAAGTTCATAGGGTTATCCTCATATTTAACAAAGATTCTTTCGATGGTAAGGCAGATATACATAAGATGTATCACGACACAATAATAATATATAATAACATATGACAGAAATCAGAGTATTTAGGTTATACAAACCTAGTATATAAGCTTATATATTGTAGTACTTACCTCCATCTTTGCTTATTCACTCTAATACCCTTATTTATTTCTCTTCCATTCACCCTTCATTCCTTACTTTCTTTCATCTATTTATTTCTTCTATTTTTTTTTTCTTATATTAATAAATTATTTTTCCTACCCGGGTATATAAAGATCATATATCCATACATGTACACACCCAAAAATATCCATATGCATACATTATTACGAGCTTCACTCCAAACGATCTATTACTCATTTAGTTCAAATATACCTTCATACGGGTACTTATTTCGGCTAGTAATACCATAACTGCTCGATGAAGTAGAATATTAAGTGACTTACGTAACCCATATGGGTATGATTATAGTTGCGACCTCACTCATCCTCTTTGTGGGGGGTTATTTGATGGGGGTTAGTTGTACTTATAGCAGTTCCATTATCCTAATTTAGAGTTCCTTAAGTGCATGTATTCTGAAATGTTTGCAGGATATAGCAGTTTCTTGTTTAATATTCAATAATTTTTCTCGGTCTTTAAACCTAGTTATCTCAAGTTTTTCTGATAAGCATAATAGACATGGTGAGTTCAATGAGTGGCAAGTATTGGCCCTTCTAATAATATTCCATTCTATACTAGGTGTTTTATTTTCTCTAACTAATTTCCAGTAATATAACGATAAGGAAGTGTCCTTTTCATATGTTTGATTATTCATCGAGCGTGTATGTCCATAGAATCTATTTTTGAAAGTCATTTGGGTACTCCCTATGTAGAATCTTTCGTCCCTTGGGTTCTCCACCGGGAATATCCTTGCTTGGTATACCACCGATGAGGTCAGACATTCATTTTTTATTGGGCATTCCTCAGGTTTATTACAGTTACATTTATTCACCGCAGTGTTTGCACTAGTATTCTCCCCTTCTCTATTAGTCGTCTTTAAAATTCTTCCATTATGCTTTTTTATAATCCTTTCCAAATTATCACTACAGCTGTAACTTAATTTTAATGTATTTTTATTAAATATTTTATGTAATATATTATTTGGTGGGAAATGCTTATTAATAAGTTGTAAAAATTTTGCACCAAGTTTTGTTTTCAACATAATGTTAAAGGGGGATGTGAACCAAATAATTTTCCTACTACGATTTCTAGATCCATTTGTGCTAGTGTTATTTATTTTATATTTTATCTCTATGTCCTTATATCCACTATTTTTAAGTGCTGTATTATAAATAGCTTTGCAATTATTGAAAGTTACTTCATTAGATGAATTGTTACTTATTCTACTTTCTATAGATAACGGTATATGTTTAATAATGGATGGTGGATGGTTAGACTGCGGGTGTATATAAATAGGATTAGCGTTATCCTTCATATATGGTTTATAAGCATTTAAATCCAGATCTAAAGTAACGTCAAGGAAATCAACCTGTTTTAAGTTAGCATTAACTTCTACTTTTAGGCCAAAATTTTTCATGTCCCTATGGATTGCTCTCCTAATCTGATCGCATTTAACACTTGTAGCATTCTTCACTATTATCAGCCCATCATCACGATATAGGCCCATGTCCCTTCTATCAATAATATTATCGTTCGTTAAATTATGAATGATATAAAGTCCAACGAGATCTGTTGCCTCTGCAGAGTCCAGCGATCCCATTGATACCCCGAAAAAGTTGTTTTGCCCATTTTTTGCCCATTGTTCCCCGTTATAGACAAGGACAGTTGTGCGGCATTTCATAATAATATCCAAATCCTCCTCGGGGCATTAGTATAGGTCTTGGCAAATTCAATTGCCTTTCCAAAGAGATCCTTTGTGATTGACGGGTAGTAATCCATAATGTCAAATTGCACAAAGGCGCAGTTTTTCTTGTTGGCAATGTTAAGAAACCATTTTACCGGATCCGCCGTATTTATCCATAGGTTCAGGTTGAACTGCCGTTTTAATTCTAGATTGATTTTCTCTAATATTCTTTTACTAATCTTTCCAATTTCGGGTCTGGTTGGGTTAATCAATCTTGTTGTTGGTTTTGTGTTGAAGCTGGGTTTATGATCCTTTAAAAGGATATACGCTTCGTTTTCTCTAAGTTTATTTACTCTATCGCTGATTTGTAATTCATCCGTGATTTTTTTACTGTCCTTATTTATCAAATGAATTACGTTGTTATTTTTTACCTTGTGATAGTCTTTTTTCAAATTCTTCTGGACCAGGTCATTATATTTCTCCCTGTCTAATTTGTAAAAGTTTCTGGTCTTATCAGCCTTAACAAGGATATGTTGTGACTTGTTGATCTCCTTTACAATATTGTCGAGTTTTTTTTGGAATTGATTTTTAGTTTTGTGGAATTCTAAATTTCTAATTAGTGAATAGAGATCCTTCTCGAATAGCACTAATTGTGGGATTACTGGTGGTGATTTAATGCTTTTAAATCCATATCTCTCTTTCTTGGTGTTATCATTTTTATCCAATAGAAAAAAGGTAGCTTTCCATTTCATCCTTTTGAGTAAATCATCCATTTTCATTATTAATTTTAGTAAATAATCCTTGGTATTATGTGCGGGGATGTTCTTTAGTGACGTTTCGAAGTTAATTCTTTCCATGTTTGCGTTTTATGAAAACACGAAGTAAAGTGCTCAACTATGCAGGAGCATTTATATATAGCCAGTAGAGTTTAGTTTCCTAGAAGTACATCCAATGAAACAACACGTGTCTACCAAAATAGTGCTCAATGAGTGAACAGAGCAGGTATATTAATTTTATTTATACAAACATTAATGGCTACATATGTGCATACATGTTTCTGTAATCACCCACGTTGGGGGATTACGTCTTCAGGCCAAGAACTACCTTCAAAAGTGACATTTCCACCAAATGCATTTTTCTATTTCGTTTATCAAGTTAAAAATACAACCTGGGTGGGAGTCAAAAAAAAAAAAACGGTAAAAGGATGAGTGAGGTCTATGAAGATGATAAACATCTTTTTTTTCTTTTCCCCCTCCCCCATCTAACTTAACTTTTGGCTTTTTATGGCATAGGGTACTTGAGAGTTTCGTTTTCTTGTCTTAGAGTCTGTAAGTTAAAACCAACAACAAGATTGATTAACCCAACCAGACCCGAAATTGGAAAGATTAGTAAAAGAATATTAGAGAAAATCAATCTAGAATTAAAACGGCAGTTCAACCTGAACCTATGGATAAATACGGCGGATCCGGTAAAATGGTTTCTTAACATTGCCAACAAGAAAAACTGCGCCTTTGTGCAATTTGACATTATGGATTACTACCCGTCAATCACAAAGGATCTCTTTGGAAAGGCAATTGAATTTGCCAAGACCTATACTAATGTCTCCGAGGAGGATTTGGATATTATTATGAAATGCCGCACAACTGTCCTTGTCTATAACGGGGAACAATGGGCAAAAAATGGGCAAAACAACTTTTTCGGGGTATCAATGGGATCGCTGGACTCTGCAGAGGCAACAGATCTCGTTGGACTTTATATCATTCATAATTTAACGAACGATAATATTATTGATAGAAGGGACATGGGCCTATATCGTGATGATGGGCTGATAATAGTGAAGAATGCTACAAGTGTTAAATGCGATCAGATTAGGAGAGCAATCCATAGGGACATGAAAAATTTTGGCCTAAAAGTAGAAGTTAATGCTAACTTAAAACAGGTTGATTTCCTTGACGTTACTTTAGATCTGGATTTAAATGCTTATAAACCATATATGAAGGATAACGCTAATCCTATTTATATACACCCGCAGTCTAACCATCCACCATCCATTATTAAACATATACCGTTATCTATAGAAAGTAGAATAAGTAACAATTCATCTAATGAAGTAACTTTCAATAATTGCAAAGCTATTTATAATACAGCACTTAAAAATAGTGGATATAAGGACATAGAGATAAAATATAAAGTAAATAACACTAGCACAAATGGATCTAGAAATCGTGGTAGGAAAATTATTTGGTTCACATCCCCCTTTAACATTATGTTGAAAACAAAACTTGGTGCAAAATTTTTACAACTTATTAATAAGCATTTCCCACCAAATAATATATTACATAAAATATTTAATAAAAATACATTAAAATTAAGTTACAGCTGTAGTGATAATTTGGAAAGGATTATAAAAAAGCATAATGGAAGAATTTTAAAGACGACTAATAGAGAAGGGGAGAATACTAGTGCAAACACTGCGGTGAATAAATGTAACTGTAAAAAACCTGAGGAATGCCCAATAAAAAATGAATGTCTGACCTCATCGGTGGTATACCAAGCAAGGATATTCCCGGTGGAGAACCCAAGGGACGAAAGATTCTACATAGGGAGTACCCAAATGACTTTCAAAAATAGATTCTATGGACATACACGCTCGATGAATAATCAAACATATGAAAAGGACACTTCCTTATCGTTATATTACTGGAAATTAGTTAGAGAAAATAAAACACCTAGTATAGAATGGAATATTATTAGAAGGGCCAATACTTGCCACTCATTGAACTCACCATGTCTATTATGCTTATCAGAAAAACTTGAGATAACTAGGTTTAAAGACCGAGAAAAATTATTGAATATTAAACAAGAAACTGCTATATCCTGCAAACATTTCAGAATACATGCACTTAAGGAACTCTAAATTAGGATAATGGAACTGCTATACGTACAACTAACCCCCATCAAATAACCCCCCCACAAAGAGGATGAGTGAGGTCACAACTATAATCATACCCATATGGGTTACGTAAGTCACTTAATATTCTACTTCATCGAGCAGTTATGGTATTACTAGCCGAAATAAGTACCCGTATGAAGGTATATTTGAACTAAATGAGTAATAGATCGTTTGGAGTGAAGCTCGTAATAATGTATGCATATGGATATTTTTGGGTGTGTACATGTATGGATATATGATCTTTATATACCCGGGTAGGAAAAATAATTTATTAATATAAGAAAAAAAAAAAAATAGAAGAAATAAATAGATGAAAGAAAGTAAGGAATGAAGGGTGAATGGAAGAGAAATAAATAAGGGTATTAGAGTGAATAAGCAAAGATGGAGGTAAGTACTACAATATATAAGCTTATATACTAGGTTTGTATAACCTAAATACTCTGATTTCTGTCATATGTTATTATATATTATTATTGTGTCGTGATACATCTTATGTATATCTGCCTTACCATCGAAAGAATCTTTGTTAAATATGAGGATAACCCTATGAACTTCATGCTGAATTCAATATAAATTTTTACGTAGTGTCAATTTTTACGGTAAAAACCTACAACTTAGGAAAGTGTAACAAGCGGATGGGGCCATGAAACATAACTAGACGTGTGGAATTTGATAGAAAAAGTGAATTTATATAGTAGGTGTATTCATGTCTGTTTCTACTTTAGATGTATCATTTGGTGGCACGGTGCATGTATGCATGTATATATATATGTCTATATTTGTGTGACTTTGGATATATAAGTGTATTTTACGTATGCATGTATGTTTGTATGTTTGTATATATATATATATATCTGTATCTATGTATCTGTGTGTATGTTTGTATGTGGATGTGTCTCTGTGTCTATTGTATGTAGATATATGTATACACACGTATATTTCTGAACTATTAGAATAGGCTGCCTCGTATAGAATTGTTGTAACAATATAGATTACAAAAATGTATGGATGTCCGAATGTTGTTTATATATATGTTATATATGTATGTATGTGTGGATATGTATATGTATGTCTGTTGTGTGTGTGTTTATATGTATGTATGTGTATATGTATATATATATATGTATGTATTTATGTATGTATGTATGTGTGTGTTTGTGTATATATGTGTATGTATGTATGTATATATATATATATATATATATATATATATATATATATATATATATATATATATATATATATATATATATATATACACCCGTCTGTAGTCGGGTAGCATAATATTGCATATACGAAGATGTTACCACGCTACATAAGTAAAGAAAAATACTATTATTTGTCTCTGTATGTCTGAAATGTGTGTGTGTATATATGCGCGGGTGTAGATAAATGTTAGACATTTATAAGTGTATTGATACACGCATATAGGTACATGTGGGGTTTAGATAACTTTCGGGTTTATATTTATTCACATTTTGTTGGTTTATTTGTTTTAATTTAATTTTATTTTTATTCTTCTTTATCTTATTTATTTATTTTTTATTTATTTTTTATTATATTTTTTATATATTTTTTATATATTTTTTATTTATTTTTATTTATTTATTTATGTATTTTATTTTTATTTATTTATATTTTTTTATTTACCTTAATGTAACTTTTACTTTATCTTCTACGTAGTTTCAGAATCATTGTCTAGTTTCAGTAAATAAAACAAAAAGTGTTCAGCATGGATTCGCTTTTGAATATATGGATTAATGTGTGTATGTGTGTGTTGGCAGTGTCTGTGTATGGATGTGTTATGTGTGTGTTGCGTGTATGTGTGGGTGGAGGTAGATTAAAAAGGCACCGGTCAGTACTTGGTTGACCATAGCTAAGGTTATTAACTTACAGACTCTAAGACAATAAAACGAAACTCTCAATTACCCTATGCCATAAAAAGCCAAAAGTTAAGTTAGATGGGGGAGGGGAAAAGAAAAAAAAGATGTTTATCATCTTCATAGACCTCACTCATCCTTTTACCGTTTTTTTTTTTTTGACTCCCACCCAGGTTGTATTTTTAACTTGATAAACGAAATAGAAAAATGTATTTGGTGGAAATGTCACTTTTGAAGCTAGTTCTTGGCCTGAAGACGTAATCCCCCAACGTGGGTGATTACAGAAACATGTATGCACATATGTAGCCATTAATGTTTGTATAAATAAAATTAATATACATATATATATATATATACATTTAGACTGCATTTAACCTCGTATTTCGATGTACACCGTTTGAATTCAGATTTGACTTCATTGCCGTGTCTATTTTAACCAAGGTTTTTAAAACTCGTTTCATAAAGTCAATAAACCTGGCATTGAAATATATTCTTTGAGGTTGTATTCTAATCCAACCCCGTAATTTGTTTTTCTCTCACGGTATATTAAATTATTCAATTTACTGATTTAAAACATATTTTGTCGTATTTTTAATGTTTATCTGGAAACAGTTTGTTCATTGTAGTGTTAAAACAGTTTCTCTGATCAAAATATCTATTTAGTCCAGAGATATCGTCTTAGGATTTTGCATTGCGAATTCTCTTTTCAAGTTATATTTATTTTTATTTACACGGATAAGCAAACAATTAATTCAACAGAATACTTATAACTTTGCCTTTCGATTATCATACATAACCTTTAAAACCAAACTATATATCTTCATGTTAATTTTTAGTGTATAAAATTATGTTTGCTTTTTAATTTATGCAATGCATTTTATCATCAGATAATTTATGTGGGTTTGTTTAATGTTGCTTTTATCCCCGCGAGAAAAATTATAGAATTTCTGCATGAGATAGGTTGTATAGCTTCCTTGAGGTTATGTTTTTAATTGTTTGAAAAGAGCAAACAATAAAAACAAATCTGTTTAAAATTATGGCGGTAAAAGGAATATAATATGTTAAAATTTGAACGACTGTAGGAGATTAGACATTTACATTAATTATATTGTTTACATTTCTACTGTATGTAAGGTTGATATTCTATTCGTACCGTAATAGAAATATCACCATCGAACGGGCAATATTCTGAAGAAAACAATATTACAACAGAAACTATTATTTCTTCTAATTTAAATTGAAGAAAGAAAATGAATAGAAGCCGAACGCAATGCCCACGAAACAATTGGCAATCGCTGAGATGACAGTATGGAATGGGATTTTGGCTTCGGGGAAATTAAAAGCAAATGCGTCTTTTCAGTTTTTCTTCTGTCCATTCAGCAGAAAGACAAATAGGTGATTGTCAATAGGAAAGGAGGAAAGGAGACCTTTGCAAAAAAGCATAATGTTCTATTGAAAAATACAAGAATGAACATGTATAAGACCCGTCTTTTCTTTCTGGGTATTTAGTAATGGAAATTTAAGATTTATTTTGACATATTAATCAAAGAATAAATGGAATATTATAGAAATGCTCCCCTATATCTTTAATTTAATGTAATAATATGTCATTTTTGATTAGGTATTGATCGAGTTTACCCTATAAAACCTAATGTGTACAATTCGTGTAAAATAACAAAAAGCATGTTTTACCATGTTTGTAAAAATACTTATATACTAGACGTTTAAATCGAACACACAGTTAACTTTAAATTAGCGTTTTTTGCCAAATTTATCGAATAATGCTTCGATTTAGTACTAATCGATATTATATTTAGTTATCTGAAACTTTCCATGGATCGGATACTATAAAACTTATTTCGCTGTGTTTAATAATATACAGTCACATACAAATATTAAGCCAACTCATCTGCGTATTTTCTCAAGAAATCTTCGAGAGTAAATATTATATTGTAATTATTAATTCCTATGTATTTATATTAATCCTTAATTGCAGATGGACCAAATACCAAAATGTTTATTTCACCATAACTGATAATAGCAAAAATACAAGCTACATTTTAGGCAGATTTTGCTTCTATTTTTTCTGTGCAAATTTGGAACCTGAAAATTAATATAATTTGATTCAATCCAACTGTGCATTAAAGGTATAATACAATACTTAGTTTACTGCCCCTTATTATTACAAAGGTCGACAGGGAAGTTTTAACCGGATCTGCAGAGTAATATCTGAGAAAACATGGGCAAGCAAACAGACAGATTAGCAGGCTAAAAGAAATATATTTAAAAAAACACACTGTAATTTACGTAGATAATTTAATTTTTCATATTAAAATGATTAAATTGTTAATGAAACAAATCCAAACAAATGGTTCCACATAGAACCTTTCTTTAAACCCGAACTTGCTCATGGGGCTTATTTCCTTGTAAAGAATTAAGTAAAATAAATTATTACGATGATTTCTGATGACCTAATACAAACATATCTATCAGGCAGCGTATATTTAAAACGGTTAATTGAACTACATAATGATTATATACAAATGTATTTGTATTGTTTATTGATTTTCAATTTAAATGTATTTTAGATTATAGTAAAATATGGAATTTGATGGCATATGAGAAGAGAGAATTTATTATGTTTTACTTGGGAAATGGAAAGATATTGGTATGTCTATAAGTATATGATCCAGTTAATAAAGGTGAGATCTCATATCTGACGAAAGTGCAAAGATCATCTCGCTGATGAGTGGTGGGGTAGGAGGAATAGTTTATAAGAGGGGAAAATAGGAACTATTTTTCTAAAGATAGTTGCGAGTGTAGTGATGTTGCTCCTAAGGTATGTAGGATTTTATTATACAGACTCAATGTTTCTTATGGGGCGTGCTAAAATTACATAAGAAACTGACTAATAGTCTAGACATAATGAATATTTATGTGGGATATGTTGTTGTAAACCTACGGAAATTTGTCCAGCTGGGGGATTTCTGCAATCAAAATATTATGCAAGAAATATGGTTTAATAAAATATGAAAAATAAATAACGTATATGCCGATTTAGAAAGTACAAAAAGCACGAGATAAGATATGTTTAATGTCTGTAAACGAAATCGAAGCAGCTAGAGAGAGAGAGAGAGAGAGAGAGAGAAAGAGAGAGAGAAAGAACGGGAATCTCAATTGGGCAACAATACATAAATAGTTGTTTCACTTTCAGCTATCTTTAGGGCACTGAACGAATTGAGTGACAGGGGTTAATCTTAGAGAACACCTGTTATTTAGATCCACTTTAAGAACGCTATAAAGCAAATTGAAGCTTGTTGAAATAAAAATAAACTTAACTGAACAATATGCCACGTAGCTAAATGTTGCTTCTTAAAATGCCAGTCTCAGGAATACGATATATACGAAATTGTGTGAGAAAATATAACAACACAAACTTATGCTTTGATACAAAATGGCTTTGCCAATTTTAGATAAATCAACGAAAAAAATGCTATGTAGCAAAATGACATTATGAATTTTACATAAATGAACAAAAATATGCTATGAATCAAACAGCGTTAATTAAATTCGGTAACACTTCACTTGAAGATCTTATATAAGTTTTATAAAATTATCAAATATTTACCGATATTAGTGATAACACGCGTAAGAGAAATATAGGGGAAACAATTTTATGAAATAAATAAAAGAAGGAGAAAAACAGGAAGATGAAAAGAATTTCCATTCAAATAAATCGAATTAAAATAAACATTTCCAATTTTGTTTTCTATGAAAATTTTCAGAGCAACAAGACACATACGAGAGGGAAGAGGTGGAAATAATGAGAAACCAAAAAACATTGAAAGATTATATAAATACGAAAGGAGGGAAAATGAGGGAAAATTGTGGTGACGCGTGGTTAAAATGCATTTTTATATGAAAGATATGAATGTAGAAATCCACGAATATATCTACTTAAAAAAAAAACGGAATGAATAATGGAACTTCTGCATTGATATAAAAATACAGCGTTAGTTTTTCGAGACCAATTCTAAACATTGGGAGGAGAGAATGTTCTCTACCTGTTTTTCACATTCCGGTAACAATTTATAAGACCATGAATACCATTAAATGTTTTCACTATTAATGTTATATCTAAAAATAGCACGATCCATATTCTGTACAAGTATCCGACGAATATATATATATATATATATATATATATATATATATATATATATATATATATATAATGCTTTAAAATATTAGAAAAACACTTAAAAGCCCCTCATAGATGCAGTAACATTTTTAATAAGAACACAATCAAAGTGTCTTACTCAACTATGCCAAACCTTCATCAAAAAATAATTAGTTGTAACAATAAAAAAAATAATACGATACAAAATACAAATACAGAAATTATACCAGACTGTAACTGTAGAATAAAATATAGATGCCTTCTACATGATACATGCAAAATAAAAAAAAATGTAGTTTATAGTTGCTGTGTATAACACACCCCAAAGTTAATGACAACCATAACTCGACCGCACGATTAAATAGCTATACCCACTTTAACCAATCTACCAATCAAATACAGGCCAACGCATCACATACCAATGCCACCCCTAATCTACTTCACAATAAATTCATTAAACAAAACGCAGTCTACTTCGGTTTTACATCTCGACTTATTAAGCATAGGATTTCAACCCACAAACACCCTTTTAAAAAAACCCTCCCTGATGAACATAACCATTCTATTTAAACATATTTGGCGACAAAGATAAGAATATTTCCTTCAATTTGAAATGGGAAATAATAGGATCATATAAAGGATATACACCGGGGGCAGATACTGCGCACTTTGTATGCATGAGGTCTTTAACGTTTTATAATATGGCGATATCAAAAATAAAACCACCCTCCTACATTTAAGGGATGAACTTATATCTTCATGCAGTCGTAATCGTTGGTTTAAATTTAACAAATATAAACCACCATAAATCATTAAAAATGTTGCTTATTAATAATCTATCTTGGAATTTTAATTCATAAATTAATATCCTTATTAATGAAATTTGGATCATCATTATTAATAATATTAGTTTATCAGATATATTTACCATTACTGTATTTTATTAAAATATCTATTTAAGTTTAACCTGTACTATATTATTAATTTCAATAAATAAATTATTAAAATATTATTACCTTTCAATAAGATCCTCTTATATTGTCTATATATCTATAAAAGTGAAAGTGTCAGTGTGTATCTCTGTATCTGCGTGTGTACATTTTCCTACGCAATAACTCTGTCAATTTTTAGTCTACAGTACCGAAATTTGATTTAAAGGGTACTGAGATTTGGGAAAATCGAGGTGATCGGTTTCTGGCCAGAAATTTGCCGATTAGGGGTCAATTTCAACGATTTTACCTTTGAGAACTCTATCAGACTCTGACAATTTCCTGTCTAAACACTTGAAATTTTAGATACAGGTCCATTGGACATGGATCCAACTTAATAACTTAATTTGAGACCAAAATAAATAATTTTTAGGGGATATAATAGGGGACAAAGTTTAAAAAATTGACCTTTTTTTTTTGTTCAACATACATCTTCAAAAACCCTGGCAACGCCGGGCACCCATGTTAGTATAATATAAAAAGAATAAACGCTAATTATCTCCCATTGATCATTTTATTAGGCAACTAAGATTATCTCCCCTTATGTTTTAAAATCGTGGCTTAATTTTAAATTAGGCGTTACTAACATATTCTAACCGCTAAAAACATTCCATTAGCGTTCACTTTTAAAATTCAACATTTCGGGCATTTATAAGCTACAATCAACATCCAAATTAATGTATTGACGATAATTACTGTTTTCCAAAGGCGAACAATTAAAAGGTATATATATATATATATATATATATATATATATATATATATATATATATATATATATATATATATGTACCTGTTAACTTTTGATAAAAACACATTATAACCTAATATTTAAACCAAATTCCGATTTATAGTTTTATTCTATTTTTTTATTATGAACCCATATTACTTTTCTTATGAACATTAATAAATGAGTATTTTCCTTATTTCTAGATACATCTGCCCTACTTGAAAATACTAGATTTACTTATGGTGTCTTTTATATATGAAGAAACCACCCACTATTTTTGCTGATGAGGAGACTTTGTTTAAAAAAAAACTATATATCAAAATTATTGTCCATGACTTAATGTCTATCGCAATAAAACATCGTTTCCGAAACGACCCTACAAATTATTGACTTAGTTGTGTTCTTTCTTGGGAAACAGATTTTAAAGCTAAATTGGAATCTTAAATTATCAATCACATAACTAAATATATACATACACACACACACACCCACACACACACACACACCCACACACACACACACACACACACACACATATATATATATATATATATATATATATATATATTACATTTTCACCCCAAACAAGGCTTATTGCCACTTTGATGTAGGAGGTTACTATCAGGGACATAAGCTACACGGGTACTATATGGAGTTGGGCAGTAAGATATCGGTTAATGTTATACTTGAATTTCTGCATGTCAGTATAGTTAGAGAAACTGGGACCCGAAATGGAATTCCAAAGCCTAGCCGTTCTGAGGAAGAAACTACTGGAATAGAAAGCTCCCTTACATCTAGAGATGGATACTGTGTAGGGGTGGGGTTTATCTGCTTGTCAGGTTTACCGGGAGTATTTACGTCGAGGGGGCACAAGTGCTTGAATTTCGCCGGAGAATTAAGCGTAAAAGTACTTGTAGAACAGGCAGAGGGATGCAACATTTCGTCGATGGGACAGAGGTCGAAGCTTAGATGACAGTTCAGGACCTATCAGGTTGCCGATTCTTTTTTTAACCCTATCCAAGGGAGAGAGACTAGTAGCAGATGCACCAGCCCAAACATGACAATAATACTCCATATATGGACGAATTGTGGCTTTGTAGAGGTACAGGACACATTCGGGCGTTAGTAGCTGCTAGCACGTTAGAGAGAACCTATCTTATTCTCAGCGGTCATGGCAATGCTCTCAATGTAAATGTTTCAACTCATGCTGCCTGTGAACTTTAGGCCGAGGAGTTTAAAAGATGTACTTTCAAATAAAGCGCCTTTGGTCATTGCTATAGCTGGTAGAGAAGGTGTGTGGTAATTAATGAAGGAAACAAGTTTAGTCTTGGCAGCATTGAAAGTGATCATCCATTTTGTCATCATTCCACTACATATCGGAGGTCATCTTCTAGTGTTTCTGCCATTTCTTTAGATATGTGTTCATTTGTTTTCCTGTCGTGTCTGTTTTAGAGCGTGGTGTCAGCAGCATATATACCTATATCACGGACAGTTTTGTGAGGGAGGTCAATTATGAATATTAGGAATAATAGAGGTCCAAGAATAGACCCTTGAGGAACTCTCGTATTTATATCATATTGTGTAGATGTACGACCATCGAGGACAGCCTGGATTTTTTCTACTCTAAGAAGGATTCAAGTATGTGAAGTATTCTTCCAGTAATACCGTATGATCTTAATTCCCGCAGAAGACCTTCATGGCATACCCTGTCAAAACCCTTAGATATATCTACAGCTAACGTTCTACTTTCCACTGCTTTGTTCAATGTATGGTATATACGTTCAGAGATTACAGTTAGGATGTCTGCTGTCGAACGGTCATGCCTAAATCCATATTCTTGGTCGGTTAGACGTTTAGCATCTGTAAGGTAAGGCCCTACAGCTTCGTTAGTTATGGACTCAAATATTTTGGCGAAAAGTGCGAGGAGGCTAATGGGCTGATAATTTACATGGCCATTTCTTTCGCCAGAATTCTAGAAAACTGGAACCACAGAAGCAGTTTTTCAGCAAGCAGAACAGCAAGGTTCATTAACCCACTTGTTGTAAAGTTTCGAGAGAACTGGAGCTACTTCGGCGGAGCACTTTTCTAACAGCACAGCCGGGATGAGATCCACATGCATTTGAAGTGTCAATACTTTTATAATAACATGCCCCTAAGAAGGGTGATTTTTCCTCTAGTGTGACGTCAGTCCGCAAAGGAAAGTCAGGGGGGGAGTCATTAGCAGGGTCCAGTGTTGAGTTGGAGGCAAACCGACAGGCAAGCATGTTAGCCGTCTCGGTTGCTGAGCAAACCACCTTATGATTGTTGGATAGTAGGGACATTGTTTCTTGCCCCTTATTTACTACACTGTTGTAGATTTTCCAGAAGTCACGGGTTCCTAATTTCTGTGTTTTGATGAGTGTTTTGGTTGTTTCGGTAAATTCTCTGTTTGCTGTCGCTATTTATTTCTTACAGTTTCTTCTGTCTGTTTGAACTGGACTTATGTCGGTGAAATCTGAGGTACGCATGCTGCTTTTGCGCAATGTCAGCTGCGGAAGTAGAAGTAAACCATCAAAAACTAAAGTATTCCAGATTTTTGACGGCTAGTATATATATATATATATATATATATATATATATATATATATATATATATATATATATATATATACGCTAGCCGTCAACAATCTGAGACAGTTTAGTTGTGTTTTTTTAAATTTATCCAGAATATTCGGGGGGGGGTGGATTTCAACTAAACTTAACGACATTTAAAATATCTCTTTATGTTGACACATTATAAAGGATAGAAAAAAGTTATGAGCATTTTTTTTTAATTATAGTGGCCAAAACTGTTGGACAAAGAAAATAAATTTAAAAATTGTAACATTGAAACATCAGAATACTACAATTATTGAGCACACGTTTCATATCTAGTGAACAAACCTTTACTTTCTATAACTGCAGCGCAACTTCTACTAAAAGATTGAATGTGATGGCGACATTCATCACGTGAAACTTTCGCCCTGTATTCTATAAATGTAGCCACGAATCTTCAAAACTGATAGAGTTTCTTGCACTTAAAGGGTTCCACAAAGTAGACTATAGGTTTTTAATAGGGTTTAGGCCCGGATTATAAGGATGCCAATCCAAAACATCCACAGTTTGCTCGTTCGAAAAGTCCATTACATGCATAGCCTTGTGGAAGGGAGGGGTTATCCTGCATGAAAATACGTTTTCCCACTCAGAATTTCGAAGTATTGGGATGACATGATCTCTCAAAAAGTGCTTGTATATTGTTTCATTAACCCTTGTGTTTAAACAGACCAGCTAAGTCGTTCTTTTCCAATAAATCATTCAAAAGACAATGACGCTATCCCCACCAAACTTACCGTTTTCCTCGTCCATTTTTAATTAAATCTTTCGCCAGCAAACATCCTTAAAGATTTCTTCCCCTCAGATGTATATTCATTAAACTTGCTTTCCTCTAATATCATATCCACAACACATGTTCTTTTAATCTGAGTTTCTTGTTCTTCTTGTCTATCAACGTTTCATAGCTGGTGATCTCACAAACAGACCAATTTCATTCAGGCGTCTTGATACTGCTTTAGGAGACGCTTTTTTGTCATGATAGGCATGTAATTAACGAGAAATACTGGCACCTGCTAAAACCTATCGGTCAGTGCCATAAACGATCTTGTCTAGGAGAAGTTATTGAAGGTCTACCATTTTTCTTTTGTTGTGAATTTTTCAGTTTTCTTTAAATTCTTTTATAACTCTCCCAACGGTACTTTTCGACAGCTTCAAATTATCATCTATATTCACTATTGAGTGGTTTTCCCCATTAAGTTTAATAGTTGATTTTTTGACGGAAGCATTAATTTTAGGTGCCATAATGATGGTGGAACCGGCTGCAATGACTACAAAGTGACGTAACCGACTTATTCTTCATTTTCCGACTAAGAAAAGTGGAGAGCTGACTAAAGATTCCACAATAAATTATTTTATGTGCTTTGTCCCACGGTTTTGCCCACTTAAATTTTAAAACAATTGAAATGCTTATAACTGTTTTCTATCTTTTATAATGAAGTGTATTTAAGACAGTGTATCAACATAAGAGATATGTTAAATATGTGTAAGTTTCGTTCCATCCCCCCGCCGAATGTTCTGGAGAAATTGACAAAAACTAAACTGTCCCAGATGTTTTGGCTGCTTGTGTATATATCATATACAGTGAGTGAACGATGCTAGGATTATATATGGCGAAAGATTTAACAATCTGAATTTTTGAATATAAAATTGAATTTGTTTAAACATGCTGACGATGTGTAATTAACTTGAGTTGAGAGTCATTGGGACGTGTTCGAGATTATATGTATAGAAAGAATGCAAAGCAGAATGAACGTGTTTTACAAAATTTCAAGAGATATAACTCCAAAATATGTTGCATTTCAACACCGACACGCTTCAAATCTCATTATACGTAATAAGAATTCTCCCAAATTTTTCTCACAAACTCTAATTATGATTTTACACGAATAAAAGATTTAATACATACATAATTTAAATGTTTAACGTCAAGATTAGAACAAATTTATTTAATTGGATTTGGTATTCGAACACATTATATATATATATATATATATAAATATATATATATATATATATATATGTATATATATATATCAGGTATAAAATTATAAATATCATAATTATTTGGGTTGTACAAAATGTTGATAGTGTAATCGTGAATAACAGTCTTACATACTTCATGATTAAATGTAAATTGCGTTTTAAATAAAAAGGGCTAAGAAGTGGAAAAGAGCGTTATTTGGGGGAGTTAGCTGACTGCATTTGTAAATCTCTATCGAGGAATTAAAATTGGGAAACGAAAATACGTACATTTAAAATAAGAAAAACTGCGTTGCATTCCGTTATATGTGGAAAAAAAGCGGGAAAGCGATTAATAAAGCAACGTTATGATCTTTTCCTGAAGATATTAGAGGGTACTCACCTCCAAACCTTAGAGACACCGCCCCTGTTTGTAGAGAGAATGCCTTCCGAACAGAATGTGAACGTTCCAAAATATTTATATTAAGTATTGAGTGAGCACGTCTAAGAACTGAAAATTAGTTCGTGCTTAAATTCGCTCCAAAAGACTGGGTCTTTTTAGGAGACAGTCAGCTATTGAAGACACATATGTGTTAACAATTACATGTGTAACTCAGTATTTCTGATTATCCTAACTTATGCAGTTGGGGTTTTCTACCCAATCTCAATGGCGTTATATATATATATATATATATATATATATATATATATATATATATATATATATAGAGAGAGAGAGAGAGAGAGAGAGAGAGAGACTTTGGAACTCCCCTCCCGAATTCTGCTATCCCAACTGTACTTACATGCAGACGTAAACGTGTTATGTGAACAGACATCTTGCTACTCATCTCCCTACATAATGCACCTGCAACTTATGGCCCAGATAGTAGCCCCCTACTTCAAAGTTGCACTGTGCCATGTTTGGGATGAAAACTGAATAATATATATATATATATATATATATATATGTATATACATATATATATATATATATATATGTGTGTGTGTGTGGGTGTGTGTGTGTGTGTGGGTGTACATATACCGGCAGAAGCAGATTGATCGTCTGGGATTGAATGCCATCGAAATCGGTGAAATCGCTCATTTTCTAATAAAATAAATTTGCTGACTGTTCTAGTTGGGGACTCACCGCGGTGCTCTGGAAAGTGCCTTCACATGCTTCCCTGCAGAGATATTTCCACAAGAGAATATGCATTGCAATGTAAAGAACCTACTGCTGATTATATAAATTTATTTTTATATAATGGACTGAATAAATTTTAAAATACAATACTCGGATATCATGTTTAAATTGTGCTCTAAACTCAAACATTCACCTCCAAAGCAACTCTGGCATATCAAAGAACCTACTGGCCTGTTTATATGCCAGGCATTTGCCCCTGTTTGGTAATTATATATTGAATTAAAGCATAAAATGCAAAAATCAAGAATCATTGTTCGATTGTGCTCTAAACAGAAACATTCCTCTTGAACGCAGCTCTTTCATACCAAAGTACCTACTGACCTTATTATATGCCAGGCATCTATACCTGTTCGGTAGTTATATCTTGAATTAATTTAGTTATATCTTGAAGTAAAGCATACACTGCAGAACGCTAGAATCATTTTTCAATTTTGCTTCAAACAGAAATATTCATTTCGGACGCACACCTGTCATGTGTGAGGCTCTAGAAGTCGTTAAATTTAATCCAAATTACCTGATTCTTTTTTCATAGTATTTGTTCGATTGTCGTTACATATCTAACGTATTCCGGTACAAAAATTATTTGCGAACACTGTCGGGCCCATTAAGTTCATTTCTGTGGAATTTACACAGAGTAGGTCGAGCCGTTATGGTGGTCATAGGGATCGAATTCACATCGACATACAGGCACAGTTTCTTTTTATATAATAGTAGAGATAGACATAGGGATAGACATATATTGGTATTTTATATTATATCTGATTTTCCTATATGGCACTTTCATTTATACACGTTAATCAGCAAAATGAAACTAAATATTCCACAACTGTAAGACACATGTGTATTTAAAACGTACACACACACACACACACGCCCCACATGTATATATATATATATATATATATATATAATATGTAACTTTATATATATATATTTAACTATATATATATGTATATATATGTAACCATATATATATATATATATATATATATATATATATATATATATATCAGAGAGGCGGTAGCAGTCTCTATATAGGGATGGCCCGTACACGCCTATATACGCCTACAAAACAAAACTATCCAAATCTCAACTAAAATCAACTTATAAGCTTCAAAAAGCACATATTCTTACAGAAAAGTGTCTTACGAATCCAGCGAGTGTCATAACGTCGGTTAAAATGTCAAAAGAGAGCAAAAAAAAGGGTACAAAAATGGCCAATTGTTCTTCTTTCTTCTTTCTTCTTCTTTCTTCTTTCTTTTGAGACGATGTATCTCGGTGTACGAACGGTCTCTGACAACAGTTCAAGCATCAATCGACTGCTCTTTACACGGAGAAGTGCAGTGACCCATCGCTTTTTAGCTAACTCAATAATTGAATAAGATTACGTGTAATAACAAGTTTTAAACACTATATACCCAATGTAGACATACCACTTCGAACACGGAACTTCTCTCAAAAGGGACAGCTCCAAATAATACACCGGATTCTCACAGATGTTCCAGTTTGCCAGTGGCCTATATTTCTTGGACGCTGAATATTTGAGGTGAACGTTAAGGTTTTTTCTTTAAACAGTAACCCACTAGCGTTAATGAAACCACGAAATCTTTATCTCAGTTGATCAAAATTGTTATAAGAGTAACCTATCAGCAAGTACGACGTCAAAAAACAATGTTATAAAAACAAATAATTCTTCAGATTTTGGACTGTAAAATATGTACAAAATGTCAATGCTGTGACCAGGATTCGAACCTAGATTAGCACGGCCACAACGTGGTGTCCTAACCTCTAGACGATCACGGCTAACACTGACGTCTGTCGCTCTTGGCAGAAAGACACATGACTACTGTCAAACTATTGAAAAATAAGGAGGAAACTTGAACTTCTCACGCATGCACAAAAATACACTATATCAACCATTGTTAAATGCAGGTGAATCTCTTCACTCGCTAAGAAAAGTAGATCAGACCAGTTCTTCTAAGAACTCACCTAACGCCAAAGGAAATAAGTTAAATTAACCGCAAAAGAAACTGCAAGAAAGTCAAGAAAAATTTAATAGTGAAGGTATGAACATTTTAGAAATTTATAATACTCTAACTGTTTTATCAGAGAGGCGGTAGCACTCTCTATGTAATATAGAACCGATGGAGGACCAAGAGGCATCTCCTAAGGTCCCAAACCCAAAGACCTAAAACCCAGCAGGAAGCGACCTGCTACTAACGGAGGCGGCAATGAGCCGCCTCCTAAAAAAGATAATACTATCATGAATGTAAGTTTAAAAATAAGACTGTAAGTAAAAATACTAATTAACAAGAATAAAAAAGCATTGGAAATGCAAAAGGATATCGGGATGGCATGCCAAAAAGTATACAAACAAGATAGCTATGAATGGCTAGGCACATGGAAATAGAATTGACTCCAAAGTATAGCCCTATAGCTTTTTACAACAGTAATGATGGCACGGAATGAAGATTGGAGAAAAGCTATAGGGATATACTTTGGATGCAATTCTATTTCCATGTGCCTAGCCATTCATAGCTATCTTGTTTGTATACTTTTTGGCATACCATCCCTATATCCTTTTGCATTTCCAATGCTTTTTTATTCTTGTATATATATATATATATATATATATATATATATATATATATATATATATATATATATATATATATATATATATATTCATAGTCTATAGTACGTTTTATATACGCATTAATTACGTGTGTTAGCTTGCACATTATACATTAGGCGCGCCCAATTTTTTTTTAAACGAGTAAAATCTATTAAAATCTATTTATCTTGAGCAACTTATTTTTCAGAAAAAAAGCCTGAATGTATCCTATGAAAAGCACAAAAATATAAAACTTTTTCTACTATTTTAATTCAAATTTTAAATTCTCAAGATAACATCATTCACCGCGATTTTTTTTCTTTAAGCTTAACTCATATGAATATGAAAAGAAATTGTTTGAATAAATTATTTTTGTCTAAATAAGATTAAGAATAACATAATTACCTGATCTGACGCGTAACAGAACCTCCCTTCTTAATTTGTTGTCACTCTTATCCTTAAAATATCTTTTAATGTAACCGAACAGGTAAATGAATAAAATAATAATTCCAAACGGATTTTGTGGTGAAACACCTTCAATATTATGGGTTTTTTTTTCGCTTCATAATTTTTAATTTCACACTAATTTCTATCAAGCCTTACATTTTTCTATTAAATACCTGTAAATAATAATAAGCTATATCTGCTTTACTTCTGATATTTTGGTTTTACATCAACAATAAATTATTTCCTTTTAATAATTAAAATGTATATTTAATTCTATGATTACGTTCCCCCATTTGTAATATTTTAAACAATATACTTATTTCATAACATCACAAATTGTTTTTTTTCTTTGAACCATATAAAATTAATTTTTCCCCAATTTTTAAACGCATAATTTGTTAAGAAGTCTTGCATTAGAAGTGTTTGCCCTTAAAATTGTGAATTCCTGTAGCGGCAGAATTGGACGTAATTTTTTCAGAAAGGGGGGAGAAACAATTCATTGTAAATGCAGAACAACTGTTTTAGGCCGTCTGGTCTTCCGTAGATGAAGAAATTCACGAAACAACAAATTGCCGAAATAAATTATCGTATTCTTAGCCATCTCCACAGTTATTTATCGATTTTTATCTGTTTTATATCGATTATTGCAAGCATTTCCTATATATTCCTATATAATAGTATATTAGCAATATTCGGCTCACTAAAAGTAAATTTTGAATTTATTTTGCAATATATATTTTAAAGGAGATTAGAACAATAGTCTGAAGAGCTGGGTGTATTTTAATGTAACAGTGAAATTACTAGTTTTATTAAAATACAGGAAAGAAAAAGTGCTCGTTGTAATTTAGATATATTATGAGCTCGATAGGTAAATATCCTAGAGCTAATTCAATATTAAGTAATGTGATTTATAATTTAAAATTTAAAAATCAAATCATAATTAAATTAAAAATCCGTTTCATAAGAAGGAACAACAATAAAATCAATTATCTGTACGATCGTTTCGGAAAAAAGTGTTTTTATTGTGGAAGACATCAAGTTACGGACAATAATTATTACATATAGTTTTTTAATAAACAAGGTCACCTCGTCATCAAATTTTAAAGGGTTTTTTTATTAAATCTAAAAGACACCATAAATAAATCTAGCATTAAAAGTAAGGCAGATGTATCTGAAAAAATTGAAATAAAAGGTCTGGATTTAAAATTGATACGAAAATTAATATGGGTTAGAGATAGAAAAGAAATAGAGTAAAATATAAATTTGAATATAAATTATAAATTTGCTTTAAGTACAACATTACAAATATATACATGCATATATGAAAAAATAGATAAATACATACATATACATAGATATACAGGTAAATACATAAAAATATAGGTACAAAAAGTTACCTTTTAATTTTTCCCCTTTTGAAATCAGAATTATGGTTAAAATACTCATATGTGGTATATATATATATATTATTCCTTATTGGAATATTTATTTTTGAGATGAGCATTGTATGTTAATTTTATTTTATTTCGGACTATTAGTCTCATCTTATCTTTTTATTGGTGCACAACGTTTCGGCCAACTTCCTCTGGCCTTCGTCAGGTGGTAACCGCGACGGATAGGAACTTCGAATCTCCTAACTGCATTCTCAGCAATCACTGCCATCCGTAGTTGTTGTCGTCTCACCACATTTTTGACCAATTACCTCTGGCACGCTTTGGGTGGGATTGAAACCGCTATCTTCAGACAATGTTCATCTGGAACCGTAGAGATTCAACGTCTCTATCAACTGCGCCACGGGCCCCGAAGGGCGATCAAGGTTGGATTCTTTGATCTTATAAATCCACAGTTTTTTATTTTTTATTTTTTTTATTTTATTATCTGATCTTCCATAGAATGTGGTGAGACGACAACAACTACGGATGGCAGTGATTGCTGAGAATGCAGTTAGGAGATTCGAAGTTCCTATCCGTCGCGGTTACCACCTGACGAAGGCCAGAGGAAGTTGGCCGAAACGTTGTGCACCAATAAAAAGATAAGATGAGACTAATAGTCCGAAATAAAATAAAATTAACTCATATGTGGTGTTTGCTATAGCTTTTCACCTTATTGAATGCTGAATTTTTAAAGGGGGGACGCCCGTGCAATAAATTATTTCCGTTAGCGTACTTTCGATTTAAAGACGCCACGGTTTATATTTCGAATGTTGTTTGTATAATTGCCTAATGCAAGGGGGATAAGTATTCATATTTTCTTTAATAAAAGGGCGCAAGGGCGATAATTAGTCTAACTTTTAAAAAAAGTTGTAATCTATTTTTACTAATAAGTATTTTTAATGATTTAAGGTGGTTTATATTTATTAAATTTAAACCAATGTTTATGACTGCATGTGAATATTAGTTCCTGTCTTGAATTTAATAGGGTAGTTACATTTTTTATATCTTCATATTTTAAATTTGTTAGGGTCTCTTTTGTACATAGGACACATAATTTATCTCCTGGTTTATACGGTTTGCAAGACTCAATTACTCGCCATTTTAAGTTGAAAGAAGTATTGCTATTTTTTAGTTGCCAAATATAGTTGGATAGAGTAGTTTGGTTTGACAAAGAATTATTTTGAAAAGAATGTTTGTGCGTTGAAATTCAGTGCTTTATTAGGCCAGATGTGGAACCAAAATATATTGCCTCTTGTTTATTGTGATTATTTTCCGTTAGGTTTGGTGCTGGATTATTATATTGTGGGTTATTCGAAATATAAACCGTGGCGTATATTGATATCGATTTGCTTCCGTTCGCGCCAGGCATCCATACAATGGAAATATATAATAGATTTCTATAATATTTTAGATATATATTTGGTAATAATGAGATATATTCTTACGCTACATTTCCCTTAGTTATATAATTAATTTTCAGTTAAAACAAACGAGCTGTAATGATATCGCGAGGTTTCTATTTAAGGGGAACTTCAATAGAATGCCGAGCAGCAATATGAAAAATGCCATTCTTGAATTTCCACAGATCCCACTAGTTTAAATCATTATACTAAGTAATAATAAGAAAAAAATACAAATTTACTTTTAATTCTTACTACCAAAGCCATCCGGCGTTGCTCGGGATCGTATCAGAAAAAATTTGAAGATACCTTTTATTCTTAGGATAGAGGATTTTTTGATGGCTAAGTATCATTTGCCATCTTTTCTTTGTGTTTTCATATGAGTACTATGCTGCACAAGCACTTTATTTCTTGGGCAGGATAATAAAGAAGTACGTCATTTCTAAGATATAAATTAAACTACTCGATAATTTTACATCATTTTCTGTTGTGCTAACTGTTCCGTGTGTCACAGGTTAGAGTTTGTTTTTATATCAGAGAGCTATTGTAGCGAAGCACCTTATTTCTTATATAAATGTCATGCTACTTGAATGTATTACATGATTTTCGGTTTTGATTACTTTTATGTACGTCGCAAGTAAAATTTTCTTTTTTTTTCACATGGGTACTATACTGAACAAGTACCTTATTGCTTGGGTAGGATACAGAACAAGTAACTTATTCCTTGTGTAAGATACAGTACAAGTATCTTTTTCTAATTTATAAATGAAAGAACTCAATACTTTTATGACATTTTCTGTTGTGCTAAATGTTTTGTATATCAGGGGGTAAGAATTTGATTGTTTCTTTTTATATGTGCTATATCGAAGAAGCATATTATCTTTCAGATCTAAGTTATACTACTCGAATATTTAACAGGTTTACAGTTTTAATAACTTATTTACGTCACAGGTAAGACACTTTTTGTTTTCTATGTGAGTACAAGTACCCTATTTCTTGGGGAGGATACTGTGCAAGTATCTTATTTCTAATATAAAGAAGAAACTACTCGATGATTTTACATAAGTTTTTCATATGAGCACTATACTGTCAAATTCCTTATTACTTTGATAGAATTCCTTGTAAACATAAATGCATTAACATAAATACATTAACAAAGTAAGTGAACATTGTATATGATTCTTGGAATATGACATCTATAAACATATACAAACATGCATTAAATATAATTCATAATGATCAGTTCCTTTTCGAGCTGATCCAAGACACGAAAAAGTATAAAGACATATACACATAATTAAATTCATAATGATCGGTTAATAATAATCATATACACATCATTAAAATTAATAACGATCGTTTAATTAATTAAGGAGCGAATCAAATACATACAAATATACAGATATACACATAATTAAAATTCATAATCGGTTAAATAGCTTAGAAATGAATTCAATAAAAACATCCATTACTGGATCTATTTACGTGATTATTGGAATGTAACAAATAAGCCGATATATAATATATCCTATATATTAGGAATATGACATTTTCGGTATGTACAGTAAATAATTTTTTCCGTATTTCTTTTAATATAAAATTGTTCTTTTATAATTATTACGCAATATTTAAAAGTCCAGAATATCGGAATATAAAAAAAGGTTGATGTTAGTAATCGGTGACGCTACGCGTAGCCCCAAAGAAACAACTGCGTTAATAATCTGGTAAATTTAATAAATAAATAGATATCTGTTACTGATCGTGCGCATGCTCAAACGACGCAATTTTCGCTATGCTCTATAAGTGGTCATTTCATTCAAGTTTGAACCCTTTTTCCAATCCCTTAGCAATTATTTTAATCAAGTAAACACCCGTAATAAACTTCTGCACTCTATATACAATCTTTTGATCTACTGCACGCCGTCAAACGACCATCCGTATGGGAGGAGATACAATTTAAAAAGGGAGACACACACACATAGTGAGATTTATATATTACGTTTTCCTAATCTGTTATGTTTTCTTTTCTTACAGTGACTTTGTGCTAACAAAAGCCAGTCTCTCCTATTGTTATGCGCGTTTGGAGATTTAGCCAATGTGACACTGAAGTCTTTCAAGTAATTTCCCTAAACTATTCAAACAAACACAAAAATTGTACGTCAGTTAGATAGCAATACATATATATATATATATATATATATATATATATATATATATATACACTCACACACACATATATATATACACGAGGGGCGTGCAATAAGTAATGCAACTGACCCACTTCAAGTTGTTTGATCTAGCCGAAATTTTGCATGTGCAATGATTTTTATCTCTACGGGTTATGTGGTAAATTACAGCTCTGAATTAATTGTGGTTTCTGTTTTACATGTGTTTGAAGTGAGTCAGGTGTGAAATGGAGCCAGTTGAATGTCGAGCAGTGATCCGGTTTTTTGTATTTGAAAGGACGCACACAACAGAAAACTTTTGATGAAATGAAAGAAACTTATGGTGATAATGCCCCATCATATGGCCCTGTAAAACTTTGGCATCGTGAATTCAAACATGGCCGGAAGTGTGTGGAAACAGGGCCCAGACCCGGTAGCCCTCTTCTGCCATTGATGAGGCATCTGTCCGTCAAGTTGAGGCTTCCATTTTGGAAGATCGGCGCATTACTATTCGCCAATTAACCCAAGATGTATAGTTAGTAGAGGGTATGTGGAAACTATGATTCATGACCATTTGCATATGCATAAGGTGTCTGCCAGATGGATTCCCAGGTTGCTCAACCCGTTTCAGAAGCGAGAACGCGTCGAGTGGTCGAGGATGAATTTGGAGAGGTGCCAAGAAGATGAGTTAAAGTTTTTCAAAAGACTGATTACACAGGGTGAAACCTGGGTCCATCACACTGCTCCATAGACCAAAGCTCAGGCAATACAGTTGAAGCACTTGGACTCAGCACCTCCAAAGTAGGTAAGGGGGCAGCCCTCCGCTGACAAGATCATGCTCACAGTCTCCTGGGACCAGGACGGAGTAGTGATGACCGATTTCCTGGCAAAGGGTACCACTATTACACGAGCCTATTGTGCTTCACTTTTGAGGAAATTAAGGGAAGCTATCAAAATCAAGAGGAGGGGCAATATCAGCAAATGTACGCTCCTCCTGCAGGACAACGCTCCGGTCCACAACTCGCATGTCGCCAGATCAGAAGCACGGGCGTGTGGTTATATATATATATATATATATATATATATATATATATATATATATATATATATATATATATATATATATATATATATATAGTCTTGGAAGTTTTTAACCTTTAAAACTATACAAAAAATATTTTTTATCATTCGTTAGAAAACCATCTAGCCAGTAAGTCATTTAATCACCTGCAATCACTGCATCAACTCGCTCTCAAATTTACTATAATACCAATAATTTATTTTTCAAGGGATCATCAGTTGTTTACCATGAAACACTGTTTTGATATATATTTAGTAAAACTGGTAATTATTAAAAACTTGAAGAGAGTGCTCAGTATTATTGTAGTGCAAATATGTGTGTGCGTTTTTTTATTACCGTTTTATCTGTTTGGCTACATATGTTTCCGATTCATCAGACTTCTGTAAGTTGTCATATGTTTCCGATGTTGGACCATGTTTACGATCCAACAGCTTCGTCAGATGTTGCCAAACAGATAAAACGGTAATAAAAAATAAGCAGTATATATATATATATATATATATATATATATATATATATATATATATATATATATATATATATATATATATGCATGTGTATACATATTTAATGGCAGATTTTCCAACTATCCCTTATTGTAAGTTCAGCTCTCTTCGGCAATGTATCATCATGCGGCTAAAAGAGCAGCGTTTGCAAATTCTTATTAGTTATTTCGAAAATCATTTTGAAACATTTGACAAACGAATAGTTTCACGAAAACTGGCTATCTTCTTTGTGCAATTTTACTCTATGAGATAATTTTCCTTTGAGATCTGTAAAGCCTAATGTCTGCGCAGATAACCAGGATGCAAGAGACCACCTGTAAGCATTCGACATTGTTTTTCTGAAATACATCCTAATTAACTGCACAGAGTATATGAAAATTCGATCTCCAGACTACGGTATATACGTACGATCAACAAAAAAACTACGCCCGAAATTATGGTTGAGTTGCAAATACAAAAATAGTCTTTTGAATAAACTACATCTTTGTATCATAAATAGATTTGTATGCGAATTTCATTTAACGAATTATGCAGGTAGACGGGTGACATTAGGAAGCAGGGTTAAGCAACAGGTCAAATTCTACAAAACAAAACAGTAGATGTAATTTGAAAATATGACAAATGGGTTATATCTTAGAGCGGTAAATATGCTTTCAGTTCAGTCTTACCGTTGAACACGTTGAACAACGTATTAATGTTTTAAGCTGTATGTCAACCATGCCTGTCCGTATGCGCCTTATTCAGTAAGTATGAAAGGTAAATCATAGTTCATTAGTCAAATTCTGTTAAGTTCATTATTTTAAATAAAACTTTGAACTATCCAGGGATCGTCGTTCTCGTGTATTTCATACCTGAAAAGTTTTATTCGTCTAGGAGAAGCTGATCACTGCCACATATGAAACTCAGTGAAGATGAAAGGGGGCGTGTATGCAGAAAATTTAAAGACTTCGTCAAATGCCCTTATCTATGTATTAAGAAAGTTGTTTTATCAAATTGTTTATCACACATCGAATTGTAATGTGCTTCTTTCTACATTGTTTGTACAAAGAGGGAGATTCAAGATAGTCTAGGACCGTATGATTATCCTAATCACATCAGAATAAAACTAAGACTATTCTTTAGTCTCAGCTCAACTAGACGTTGAAACATTTTATCGGTCTATATCGTT
>NC_136491.1:88298532-88321032 GCF_053919585.1 Euprymna scolopes
TTCTCTCTGATAGGTTCATAAGAGTAGTAGTTGATGGGCAAAAATCAGAAGCTCACAGTATAAATGCTGGAGTCCCTCAGGGGTCCATCCTGGGCCCAAACTCTTTTTCCTTATCTGCATTAATGATCTTCCAAATCACATCCTTACATCATTCGTAGACATTTTTGCTGACGACACTACCATCTATGGTACCACATCTAAGACAGTAAACGACCAAGTTCTCTCCGATTCTCTCTCCTCTGGTCTTGATCACGTTGTACAATGGGGAAAGGAGTGGCTGGTTACTTTTAATGCATCTAAAACCAAGCTTCTATCTTTACATAATCAACGTTCTGATCTCTATCTGGCATCAATTAAAATGAATGGCTCTCGTCTTGGGGAAGCCTCAAGTTTTGACATGCTTCTGGGCTTGCCCTTTACTCCTGATCTTAAATGGAATACGTACATCAAATCCGTTGCCAAGGCCGCTCGAAAAATTGTCGGATCCTTCTATCGATCCAGTAGATATCTCACTGCTGATGCAATTCTCTATCTATATAAGAGCCAGATACGTCCAAGGATGGAATAATGTTTCCACATATGGGCAGGAGCTGCTAGAAAAGACTTGTCCTGTTTTGACAGGGTTCAAGATAGACTTTGTTGCCTGGTGGGTGAGGTCCTTTTCTCTTCGCTTCAACCTCTATCTAACAGAAGAGATGTTGCGAGTTTGTCTCTGTTTTATCGTTATTTTAATGGAAAGTGCTCGACTGAGCTTCAATGGGTACCTTTTCATATGCAAATGATATGTGAAATTCAAATGTTACATAATGAAACAGTGCATTTTAAACGTACACTTGGCGTATGAGGCATTGGTTTTTGAAATTTAAGCGTCACACACGGATACAGTGATATTTTACAATTAGGCTTAACATAATGAGAAAATTATAGGCAGATGTAAACTTTCTCACACTGACATTGCCATTTGAAAATTGGTTTCTTAGCGAAGTATATTTTTGTCAGTTGAGCTTGACAAGACATCGAACTCTGTGGTGTTATGCAGAGTGGTCCGATATTCTGTACATAAGAAGTGGAACCAGGTGACATATAAATGGTTTAAGGAACGAGTTCCAATGTTTGAGGTCTTACGAACAAAAGTAATTAAGAACAACGATAATCTATAATATGTGATTTTGGATGACTTCACTATCTGAAGCAAAATAGGAAAATATGAACATCTTAAATACAAGGTGTATTCATGCTGTTGTAATAATCTATTACCAGTAGCTCGGCAACAGACAGATTGTATTTACGCTACATGATGTGTACTGGCGGTAATAATAAACATTTAATTTTATTTTCCAAACGCGAAAAAGACAAATATATGCACTGTTATTTCAAAGTAAATCCTGACAAAATGGTAAAATCATTCATTATTTTAACTCAAACAGACACAGTGCTATTTAAAACATAAGCATGACATATTCATAAACTGTTATTAGTATTATATGTATAGAAAGAAGTGGACTGGCACGAAAACAGTCATATTACATAGTGAGGTGGGAGAGATCGTTCTTATAACGGAATCAGATAAAAATGTATGTATGCTGTTTAGCCAGAGGATATGATATCGAAGAGTAAACTGAGTCATGGGGCATCAGAGAGTTATCACCCGGGTATATATTACAGCTCATATTTCTTTAAAGTATCATTTTTCTAAGAAGGATAACATATGCTTCATACCTTTCTTTTTTCAAGATTTCTTCTATCTTCACTGCTGACCTCCATGATGAAACAACCAAATAATTGAGAGCTCTGTTCCTCCTTCTTTTTGGAAACAACAGAACAATACTTTATATTTTTAAAATATAAATTCATTTCAGTTGTCTAGAATGGTCTTCAGAGAGTCTACATTCTGTCTACATACTTAATGTTTACAGCCCTGTTTCCCAGCTTGAAGTATATCTATTCACTCTCGTGACCGAACTCACATTCTCGATTGACTAAAACTCACTACCCCTTAATCTCAGTTCAAGTGACGTAACCGATTAAAAGACACGTATTCTTTAACATGGCCTACTCTGGCACTTACGCCTGTTCAAGATTATTTTGTTTTAATTTAACTAAGCTAATTGATGTAAACATCCTCAGCTAAACTCCATTGCTACACTTTGTTCTATAGTAACAATAAATAACTCCAGATATACTCTATTTTAAGAATATAATTGAATAGATAAATAAATAGATAGATAGACGGATAGACAGATAATAACTAATTAACTTAATGGTTATTATCAAACATTAGGACTTTAGCGTAAATGACCGATGCAGTTCTGTTCCGAATTGATCTTGACAGACCATTCTATTTAAGCGAAGATGTATCTGATATAGCCACTAGATGTTCTACCCCATATTCGCAGGGATTATTCAAGCTACAGATATAGGGACGAAAATGCACTTTTCAATTGGAGCTTGAAAGTCGGTTAAATCGGTCAATTGACATATCGTTTTATAGAGATACGGAAACGCAACAAGCATAAGTTTTTTTATATATGTACATATTTATATGCATGCAAATGCATATATAATTATTGTTAAATCATCTATGCATTATAATCCAAGGGTAGCGCTATGCCAGCGGGGAATTTGTTAAATGATTATTAAATTTTAAGTTTGCAATGGATAACATTTTGAATGGGCCTCGATTTTAACATATCCTCAATTCAAATTGAATGCTTTGCAGTAAGTAGAGTTAATAAAATTTTAACATAATTGAATTTAAATATAATATCCATAAGCTATAAATTTCCAGCTTTTAAGAGACCACAATGTATTATAATGAACATACAATAAATAAGGTATAAACTTTCAATAATATTGGCAATAGTATTTATTCTACAATATAGATCTCACCTGTCTGTTTAAATGTATGTATGTGTGTTTGCATATCTGCCTAAAACTATCAACAGAGGCGACAGATTTTAACAAGATTTAAATCATTTTCAGCCTCGACTTCTTGGGAGACAAATATTGAGTGATTGGCCAAAAGCAAATATAAGCACATCATAAAACTGGTTAGTTTTCTACCTTGCGGGTTGCAATTTTTTGCTAGCCATTTTGTACATTATCGTTAACGTTCCGAGTTCCTGTACGTCATGGAGTAGTTGTAAGACGTCAGATTTTCTATCACTTTTTATTTCGACTTCGCGTCACGGGGTTGAGACGGCCTGCCTACTATCACGTTTCTTTGCTCAACACAAACCTCCAAACACTCGGGCAACGCCGCGCACCTAGGCTAATAATAAAGAAATGTAGGTAGTGTGCTATGAAATACCTTGTAGTAAACTAATACATATGTATGTAGATGATAAACTATTTTAAATTTCATCCCCCTCTCTCTCTCTCTTTTTCTCTCTCTCTCTTTATATGTAAACGTTTGGGTATTGGTTCTCAATCTCGTTTTAGTGTAGTAGATATAAACGATTAGATACATCATCTATCAGTGTTATTGTTTTTTGAAAATGCTAAGGATTTCCTTCTGGAAATGAAACATCGCCTAAGGATTCTCAATCCCTCTCTCTCTCTCTCTCTCTCTCTCTCTCTCCGTCTCTCTTTCTTTTTATATAAACATTTAGGTATTGCTTCTCAATCTTCTATTAGCTATGTAGTTATAAATGATTAGAGACATCATCAGTCGATGGTTTATGTTTTTCTTTTCCAAATGCCAGTCATTTCCTCCGGAAATGAAACATCACTTAAGGATTACCTAGTTATTTATAACTATTTTACTGAAAAATCCTCATGACTGTGTAGTGATACCTGACTGCATATGTAAAAACAAATAAAAGTATATTTTGGCATACTTTCAATAGAGCACTCTTATATAATCCTCGTTAAATACATGGACACCTGAAAGTAAAGATAATGTATTTGCAACATGCTCCGATGTGTTTTATTTCCTGCCAACGGGCGTTTTCGTTTTGTTTTTACGTTTAAAATTTCCTGCTTCATTTCCTCTTGCTCTCTTTTAACAATAGTAATTTCTTTAGCTTGTTATTGTTGAAGTATTGAACGAATATTTGAGAGGAGACTGAAAACAGTTAAATGATATCAGAGGGGAAGCACATCACGGAAAAATAACTAGCAAAATGTCTCAAATATATCGATAGGCATGAACGGTTTGAACTTGTCTTTGAATGTATCGTATTTCTCCGTTTTCATTTAAACGTTATAGCGTTTGCGATTCAAACAAAGCATCTTGTAAAACAAAGAACGCGAACAAATTTCAAAGAAATTTTACCTGCTGTTAATTTTTCTTTTTGTTTGTTTTATTATACCAATAGCGTATAATGGTTTCTTGATGCACTCTGTCTTGTGTTACTTTTAGCTGTTTTTTTTTAACTGAAACCTCTTAATTATATTCTCTCCGCCAAGATAATAAGAATAAAACAAACAAGCAAGCACCACAATGTTTACCCTGTAAATACCGGAACAAAAGACAACACAAAAAAATAAATGAAAATTTTAAATACATAGAATGCAAAATGTTTTAAAAATTAAATAAAAATGGCACAACTAATTACAATGCTTAACGAAATAAAACAAATATGTTGAAATTCTGCAAAATCTAAATGTGAAGTAGTTTTATTTTATATTTGGATATTTTTCTGGATCATTTGTTGAATAAAACAATATGGCAAACGCATGGGAATAAACGTGATTTATAGGTAGTTTTTTTATATTTCTGAAGTGCATTTCTCTCTGAAACCGAAATATACTATTTCTACTAACTGCTTCTATATTACCCTTCTCCAATACATGATTCCTTATTTTATGGGCAGTGCCATATATACTATGTTAACAAAAGACCACTCTCTCACATATTCTTGCTTTTAAAGGGAGTTGCTGTAAGGAATATTTCTTCATCATGATATCGAATTTCCCCCAAATACGTTAGTTATTAATTCGGCTTATCTACTATTGTAAAATCGATTACTGCTTAATCTAGTTTAAAAAATAATAAACTATCTTCTAAGGTTCACTTCAAGTAGAATTGTACATTCAACTCGGTAGTCAGGATATCATTATCCAGAAAATCTCCATTTCCAGGAAAACGTTATAATATCTTTCATTATGTTGTTTCCCGTCCAATCTAAAATGCACTGTACTATCTATTATATGCTTATTCGAACTACTGTTATAATTTCAAAGTTTTTTTAACCGAGTAAAATGAGTCGGCATTGTTGTGGGTAGAAAGAGGAACGCCGTGTCACACAGAAGAAGAAATGAACAAAACCGCCAAGGAGAACGTATGTGGAAGACGTACTCACCCCACGTCCCATCTGCTACTCTCGACCTCCGTCACCTCATTTCCGACCTTATAAATAGCAATGGTGATGCTAACCTGAAGTTATACGCAGGGTTAGCACGGGAAACACTTCGCAAATAGTAGTGCATTACTTTTAATGAAATCTTCAAAAATAGAGTGTATTAAAAATGTAATCTAAAACAAGTCATATAATAAACGAGTAAAACTCCAGTCCCAGGATGGGATTAAGTCCCCTAAAGTCAGATTAGTTTTAAATTTAAACGTTTTAACGGCTATTTTCGTTTTGGTAGAAATACCAATTTAGGTAAGGACTATATATATATATATATATATATATATATATATATATATATATATATATATATATATATATATATATATATATGGGTGTGTGTGTGTGTGTGTGTGTGTGTGGGTGTGTGTATTTGTATATGTATATATATATATATATGTATATATGTATATATATGCATATATATTGTCAGGTCATGTCATATGCTACTGGTGCAATGTAACCCAGTACTACCTGCCTCATGGTCGGGTCACCGGCGACTAAACTGGTTCCCCCACCAGACCTGTTTGGTGAGGAGGTTGGCTAGTCTCTCTGAAGGATTAAACACAAGACCTTCCGAAGGGCGAATGAACCCTTTTTCGGGGTCAACAGCCAACTAGCACCGTGTATATTTGTGTGTATGCATGTGTATATTGGGGTCGAGAGGGCTCCGGTAAGCCATGGTGAAGGAAACCTTTCTAGGAGAAGCAAATCACTGATTTAAAAACCATACAGCGGGAGAACAGTACCCGCATGAAGCTGGTCTGCAGTTTAACTTGTTGCTGGCTATATTCCTCTTGCTTGTTGCTGGATCTCAGCATTTTGAACGTTGAGAAAGAGAGTTAGCTGTTGTACAAAGCTAAGACTCGGTAACATCATCTGTGCCCTCAGACATTTGTCTATCAAATGGTCCTGTGGCGATGGAAAAGTTGTGACGCATGGAGGCTTGAAATGCTGGAAGTATGTAATAATTGATCTCAATGACCGTCTTCAGTATCATGCCTACTTGAGCGTGTGAATTCACCAGTAGGACTAAAAAAAAAAAAGGAAAAGTCATTTTTGGGCTTATAGACATTAAGTGTCTGAGGGAGTGGCACTCGTCTGACAAGACGTTGCAATCATTATATGTATATGTATATATATATATATATGTATATATATATGTGTTTCTATATATATATATGTATATATATATATATATATATATATATATATATATATATATATATATATATATACATTTATTATCACAACATTTAAGTTGTTTTCTAATCCAACCTACTTGTCAAAGTCAGGAATATATATATGAATACAACTTTAGTCGGTTTACATAAAAAAAAAACACATATGTCCAAAACTCGTGCCAGTTTACTACCTGGATGAGGTATATATATATATATATATATATACAGGCTCCACAAATGAATCGGTAAATGTTACAAGCTTATTAATTATTGAGAAAATGCAGTTTAAAAACGTTATTATATATCAGTTGAGACTATATTCTTTAACATATTTTTAAACGAAGACGTAGTAGTATTGTTTTACAAATGACCCCTTTCAAATGGGTGTTATTAGTTCCATGGCATTCTTCGATTTTAATGTAACAGTTCTTCATGTATTCTTGGGACATATTTACCGGCAGGAAGAAACCAAGATCTTTCATCTGTCCAAAACCTGAGGTTTTGTTTGTGTACACAACCGCGCAGAAAAAAAAGGCGCTTCATCATTCATACAAAAAAATTGTTCAATTGGGGCCGTCTGAAAGTATGGTTTACCATTTTCTTACAATGCTACTTTCCATCAGCTAACGAGAAGAGTAAAGAATGTAGATTTCATACATGTTTAATATAGTTGCTGAAATGTATTTTTCAAAACATATTTTATTTTAAAAAATCTTCACGATTTATTGGCGGACCCTGTATATATATATATATATATATATATATATATATATATATATATATATATATATATATATATATATATTAGTGTATTTAGGCAGCATTCTTTCATTCAGACAAGCATTATTAAACACAACAGAGATACCTTGCTTAATGATTCTTTTTTTTTCATTTTTTCGATCAGTCGTAAGATTTTTTAACTTCAAGATGGAGGTATTTACAAATGTTCCATGGTTCACACGAGCGCTTTCGATTCTTTCTTTAACCATCATCAGGTGGAGATGAAATATTAAAAATAGAAGTGAAATATATAGTTACGAATGATAAAAAGAGTCAATGAAAAGTCGATTAAAATATACATTTACGAGTGATTTTTTCAAAAAATATTTTATTTTAAAAAATCTTCACGATTTATTGGCGGACACTGTATATATATATATATATATATATATATATATATATATATATATATATATATATATATATATATGTATATATATATATTTATATATATTGTAAATCATGGTTTCATTGCTTAAAAATACAATAGTTTATAATTTATATATTAATTTATCGTCGTCCTCTTCGCTCGCTGTAAATTAATCTCGATATCTGACAAACTATAAACTGACAAAGTTTGTATATATATATATATATATATATATATATATATATATATATATTAGTTAGATAGTCTTTTTTGCCGCTGTTACTTATTATATATAGGTAATATCGCTTACAACCAATGCCGTAGATCTGCCTTCTAAATTCCACAGCCTTTTTTAAGTATACTGTATAGAAATTCTTGTCGAGCCGCCCTCTTTATCAACGAAATTATAACAATTTCTACCATTAACCTGAGTTTTAATTTACTCGTGATACGCGTTTAATTTATTGCTGTGTGTCTTTTATACCTGGGTTTCTGACTCCCTTGTAAAAAATATATAACATAATTCATTGCACTAATTTAAAAGCCTATTTTCAAATGATATATTTAAATATGTAAATAAAGATTAAAATATTTCACATATTTGTTCTCTTTCCAGAACACTATTCATAGTAGATTGCAGAATCTATGGATTGTGATTAAACCTGCTTATTTTGTTCCGCAAGCTGACAGACCTTGAATCGTCAAACTCCAAACACTGCAAGAATTGAAGGAAAACATTCGTCATTAAATCCTGGGGAAGGCTTCTCCCCCTGCTCGTGTTTATATAAGTATATTTTTATAAGACTTTATCATATTGAGTACTTTTTGATAATGTCGATTCTAAGTTTATTTTAACGGTATATCCGATCTTTAGTTAACTATTACGTGTAGTTATGCAAACAGATATTTTACATGCATTATACTTGCGCATTTTTTGAGAGCAAAACCTTATTGTATATACAAACCTTTTTCTATCTATATTTATGCATGTGTATATATAGTTGTTTAAAATTTTGCCTACAAAACTCCTCTGTGTGTTTCGGCCATCAGACATGTAACTTTATGTATAGGCTATATGAACCCATGCAGAAATTTATATTTAAGTTATAGCCTGAGTAAAGCGATACAAAATTGTGAAAATAAAAACAATGTAATTTTGCAGGTGAAAGTCGAACGACGTCATTTCAATATGAATGCGTAACCTAATGGCTATTAGTTCATGTTTTTATTTTTAGTCATGCAGCAAAAATGTATTCATAGCTCAGAAATTAAGCTCAAAGGAAAAAGTAAATCGTGAGATAAAAGTTTAAGTTTCGATTCTCGGTGGTAGCACACGAGTCATTTATTTTTTTCTTAAATCATTACTATATATTGGGTCAATATTATATAATAATCAATACGAAATCTGAAGTAATGAAAACGTATTTTACGACCGGACAACGCCATGCGGCCTGCTAGTATATATATATATATATATATATATATATATATATATATATATATATATATATATAACGACTTCATTTTCTCACATAAACCTAATATACGAAAGTATAGATTTATGCGTAAACTTTAAGTATTTACTTCAAAAGTGCTCAATACGTAGGTAGAGCTAGTTAGTAATTTATAAAATATATATGGCGATTAAGCTACACTGAATATTCTGCGTTTCATCCACTATAGGATTCGTCAGGCTTATGCGCGAATTCTGTGGTTGCTTCTTGTTTTTATATATGTTGAGGATTTCTAGTTAGCCAATCAGCTTTCTAGTATCCACCGCGCCCCTTCCTATCAGCCAATGGGCATGCATTTTATCGAACAAAGGATCTGTTTTAGAACTAGGTTAGTGGTTTAAGGTAGACGTTTTCCTTGAACCACTAACCTAGTTCTAAAACAGATCCTTTGTTCGATAAAATGCATGCCCATTGGCTGATAGGAAGGGGCGCGGTGGATACTAGAAAGCTGATTGGCTAACTAGATATCCTCAACATATATACAAACAAGAAGCAACCGCAGAATTCGTGCATAAGCCTGACGAATCCTATAGTGGATGAAACGCAGAATATTCAGTGTAGCTTAATCGCCATATATATATATATATATATATATATATATATATATATATATATATATATATATATATATATATGATAAACGAAGATAAAAACAAGAATAACTAATCGTTTTATTCTTGCTTTCAAATCAATGTGTTTTTTTAATCTTATATAGATGTGTATTCTTTTACTCATTTTTTTATATTTACCTTATTCATTTGTTGATTAATTTTCCTTTTTGTGGCGATAGTTTTTTTCTTAATACATATGAGCTTTGTCTTCTTTAGTTATCGATTGTTCGAATTCATTGATGTTATGTATCAAATATGAGTTTAATCGCGCAACAACAGCGTGCGGTTTAATCCAGCTAGCATAGAATATATTAAAGTATGTGCTTTGCAAATCATTTTTCAAATAACTACACACACACACACACACAAACTCAAACACACATAAACATACATATATATATATATATATATATATATATATATATATATATATATATATGTATATGTATGTATGTATTGTGTTCTTTTGTATTCCTTGTACATATATTCCTCCTATTGAGATAATAATCAATAAATTGATTTCGATAATAGCTCTAATGAGGTAGATAGTTGTCTTGAGCGAAAACTGATAAGCCGCCAATAATTACTTCATTAAGTCTGAATTTGAGTAACAAGAGGCACAATGAAATGAACTTTTTGGCGATTTGGTTTTAAAAGGTATTCATATCAATTACTAATATGATTAGTTTCTTTGTTCTGCTTTAAACTAATTATAGACAAAGAAAAACAATACAAATTCGATTCTCTCTTGAATTCAATCCAGACGATTTAACCAAGCATCTCACATATTTAATTTTTTAATCAATCAACTATCTAATTTGTTTTGGATAATGCTCAACTTTGTAACTATATATTTGCAATGAGAACGGAAGTGTAGTGTGACATTCATATAAATGTTTGAGATGCTATTATAATAAGGCTTATAATTATTATTTTTATTTTTAATTAGAATTAATATCAGCACCTCGGTAATGAATATTAATGTATAAAAAAGACTGCTAAAGTAATTTACATTAAAAGAAAAAAGAGGCAACGATAAATATGAGGGGAACAATTGGTTTGGTTTTATTGCTTTTGTCTTACGGCGTATCTGCCCTTTTCATGTTATTTCATGCAAATCCATTGATTTTAAGGAAAAAAATTAATACAATATATTTTTTTTCAAGTCGGTTTCTATTCAACCCATAGTTGGAACACTAACAGGTACTACCACTCCGGGTCAGAGTGGAACTGGGAGCAATGACAATTAAGGGGTTGCTCCACACTCCCCAAGCCTGCAAGCTGGGGCCTCACCAGCGAATATAGTTTAAGGTCATATCCATGACCGAACAATTATATACGTGAATGTTCATAGATGAGTAAGAATAAAAAACGAAAGTAGTGGCAAATATTATTTTTTAAAGTGGGACTATGTCAGAGATATGCAATGGGAGTGTTCCTTTTTATTTTTCCATATGAGTGTAATTCAGTGCATTGGTATGTTAGGATAACAAATGGGATAATCATTGACAGTTAAAAATTCACGTTCCTCTGCAAAATTCATTTAAATAAATGTTGATAAACATTTTTAATATTAAGCTGTGCATGCAATGAAATCAGGAAAATTACAGTAAAGTTTACCATTTATTCTGCAAAAAAAAAAAAAAACTATATCTATGCTGGAAATATTCTATGTATTAAATGTATGCGATTTAATTTCCGCATCAAAGAAATATCCAATAAAATCCATGGAGATTTCCTGACGGGAAAATTAACACAACATCTCGTTTTAGGGAAGCAAATTATGAAAGGAGTAAGTTCCGTTTTAATGCCTTTCGGCAGATATAAAGGGTTGTAAAAATCCCCGTACTAATCATATTTTACCCGATACACTTCGACACGTGTATTTGTGATATAATATTTGCAGGAACTAGATATCTGCGCAATCTATATTCGCGCCCATCGTTTAATCTCGTTTTCATTATCGTTATATGCTCAACACGCTTCAAAAAAAAAAGAAAAAAGAAAGCGTGCAATACAACTCTTTACATACAATGGCTTAAGCGTCCCAACAGACGAATATCAACACACTCACATAAAAGGAGGCAGAAAGTAATGAATATTCATTAGTTTTGCAAGACTTGTACAAGATGTATCTTCTTTTTTCACTTCTACATATTAAATGAAATCTAAAAGGCTTATATATTAATTTGCGATTAATGTTTAACCTAAAATGAAGCTACAAGTCCAAAAAACACAACACATTTCACAGAGAAAATTTTAACATTGTTTTTATAATCAAATTAATTTTACAACTTTTGTAACACGTGATGAATAATTGTTTTATCGTGTCATAACACAAGATTATCTTAGAAATAAATAATACATGATCATTATTATTTATTTTGATTTTTTATCCCAAAGTATATCCATATTTATCTTAAATAAACAGGACCACTTTTATATACATGTATTTTACAGATTAACATTAGCAGGAGGAACCCCTTGAACATCTGAAGAAAATCAATCTCCACAGCTTTTTTTCTTGATAGATTGTTACACATTCGAATTAATACCATCTATTGCATTCATTATAACATATCATTGTGACCGAACCGTCATTTATAAAACAGAAATAGGACATAACTAAAGACACTCATGTATTCAAACTAAGTCTCTGCATGATCTAGCAAGTAAGTTTCTTAATTTCCATGATATGAATATAATTTAGGGAATGGATTTTTTTCCCAACAAATACTTAATATATAGCCTGAACACACTTGTTCATCCTTAATATATAGCCTGAACACACTTGTTCATCCTGCCCATCAATGAGACGAAGACCTCTACTAAGGCTCCTGAATGGCTTGTACAAGTTTGGCAACTTCACTAAGCCAATATCATTGAATGCTATCTTCGCAGTTCAGTGACTTATAATATAATATTTGTCTTTTTCTCTCCAGGAAAAGAGAAGATCCTTTTGCCAAATTTACAGAATTTCCTTATAAAGCCATCTTTTAATTAGGGAGATTGCAGTAATAAGATCCTGAAACTAGGATATGGAATAGAGGTCATGTACCGCATGGCAATAAACCTGGATTATATCCAGTGTGCAGGAAATTATGTGATGTTAAATTACATAAACACCTTTCAAAAGAATCAATATAAGTGGGTAATTTTTTGTTAACAGTTTTCCTTACATCCGGTATAAAAATAAGAAAATCAAAGTATTCGTTTTTTTCCACTTAAACTTATTAAAACGCTGTTTAACAGTTTGGATCATTCGTTGCCACGCACGCTCGTATCAGGCGGAATAAAGAGAAACGGTGAAATGAGTAACAGCCCTCGGTTAATAAATATTGTTAAATTTAACGGAAACAAATGCTTCTAATAACACTATTTCTCCTACTAAAAGAGTATTTGCATTATACAAACAAAACACTCCCAAGAAATCGAACACATGAACATTAACATACCTTAAATAATTACTGACTACTTATATGGTGCAGTAACCCCGACTTTCCTGCTCATACTCATACAGCAAGCAATAGAATGATATTTAAGTTGCTTCTCCATTTATTTGTAGACAATAATGACCAGTAAACCCCACCCCAACTTGTAAGAACGAACAAATAAAATTAACTCTGAACACAGACAACTGTGAGAGTGTTGCAGATTAAAAAAATAGCGAATTAATTTATTTACATACGGGAAAACGCTTCCTCACAATGATTGCAAGTTATCTTTACTTGGGCAAAATTAACCGCGTTAATTTCAAATAAATAAAAGTACGATTTGTACTAAAATCGTAACAACTCAAATGAGCATTATTTCCTTTAGGTGATGAGGCTTTCCCAACAGGAATTTACGTTTCATGTGATTAGGATAGATATCCGAACCATCAGTACGACGTGAAGCTCGAATCACATCTTCTTAACTTTCTTTAAAAAGATAATCTTTATAGAAATATGAGATAATTCGCTTATAAGTGCCGGTAAGGCTCAGATTGTGGGGCAATAATATATTCGATACTACCCAGTCTTACGCTATCAGTTCCTTTACCCCAAAAATTATTAGGCAATGATATAAGAAGGTCCGCAATATTATCAGATGTATAAAGATATTTTAAAAGGTTTGGAGTGTTAAATTTAGTCTTTAACTCCACCATTTCTACACGTCCTTACTGTGGTTTTCGACAGATATGTTATACTGGGATTATTTTCCGTTAGATACCCAAAATAAAACGTGAGCATTAGTAACAAGATACAGTAACTGAACGACAATCGAACTTATTGACTTTATAATACTGGAAAGTGTCTTACATGCCAACAAAAAAGCTAAAGGTTCCAGAGGGGGACGTATTTTCTCGAAAAAAGAGCCACTGTAGCAATTTAAAAAATCTTTAAAAAACACATTTATTCTATTATTGTTATACAAGGAAATGAGATAAGTCTCCTTTGATGCATCATTAGAGCACCATAATTCAGTTGGGATAGATTCCTTCAAGTTCCCCAAGTCAAACTTCAATTCGATTAACCGACTTAATTCCGCAAACAATAACATTCAACTCTCATCGATCTTCCCCTGAACCTTCTTATCCGAAGCTATCATTATTTCCTACGGATCACCGAGCTAATCTTTACCATGAATTGTAGCAAGAAACTCAAGCACAAATAACCATGGAACTTAGAAACTTTTGCTTAAATACACGCTTGGTTTTAACACCAGAAGCAACAACTGTAGACATAAGGCTATTGCTAAGGAAATAAACATATCTCAGCACCATTTCCAAATAGCTAAAAAGAAAGAAATTATTTCCATCCGCAAACATTCCCTCTTGAAAACGATTATTATTTTAGTTACAAAGTTGTAACTCAAATTTAGATTTTTGTCAGCCGATCCGACACAAAACTTAAATAGACCGGAACGACTCAAAACCACTAATGGTCTTAACCAAGTTATCAACATAAACATAACATTGTTATATAAAACAGAATGTGTTTCATCAGAAGGGAACTGCCCAGTATGACATTTGAGTATAACACTAAATATGTATGGACTAGCATTAAATCCTAAAACTAGTAGAGGTGTACCTTAAGGTAGGTAGACGATCGCCATCCTTCAGGAAAATGCAAAATGTATTCTTGTCTGTTTAAGTTTTAAACTGTACTTTCAAAACGACTTTCCTGAGATCTACTATGGTGTGCATAATCTTTTTTTTTTTCCTAAACGCTACTTAGATATCAAATAGAATGTTAGTCAAATTGGCTCACGCATACACAACATAATTTCGGAATTTAGGAATACTGCAATAATTTAATAACAGGATATATATATTTCAATGTATTCCCGGGATACTTGCATATGTGATAATGTACATGATTGTATACTTCCAGAAAGTAATTTTTATGGACTTCTTAAATATCTTTATCTTCTGGAGAATCCGCTACTCTCGTCATAATTTTCAAGCGATGGGCATAAATCGATTCTACTCAAAGTGTCTTACCTTCATTCTAATAGAGACCAACGTGGCACTTCCCCTCTTTCATAATAATGTTTTTATTAAAACCTTTATTTTTCTTTATCATAGAATAGAAGATCGACATCTCTATCTATTACGATCGAATCTATTGAAAAACTGTCAATTCTACGTCCGATAGAGGGTTCTTCAAAAAATGGTCTGCAAGGATACGGATAAGAAAAGGCAGGAGTAAACTGACCCTCTATTAGGTAACTAGGATATTTAGGTAAATTACGAATAGAAATAGCGGGGAAAGTAAGTGTCAGTTTATTAATGTTATTTGAACTTTTTAGAAGTTTGCAAACAAATTTATCAAAACAATCTGTAAATCAACATTCTCCAAAGAAGGGATCAGATCTAAACTTATAATATGACCAAAATGTGGAACGGTTCAAGTGATTATAGCTGAACTGCTTTATATGCTAACAAACTGGTTAATGCGAAGAATATTAAATCTCAGATTCAACCCATCAGTGAAAAATAAATAAAATAACGGGGGTTTAGGACCCCAAATTTAAGGGTTGATCGAATAGTATATTAAAGAGGCTATAACTCAATTTATGGGCATTCTCACATGTTTCCGAGAACCCAATGTTTCGTACACAGAGCTAGAAAAGCGAGAATGTTCACTACCCGTGCAGATAATATACGAGTGGTCTTTATTTCTCCTTCATTGACGCGTTCAGCACGTCATAGGCCGACGGCAATGAAGTTAGTCACACAAAGTATTGAATAAAATTTAAGCACATCGCTGAGAAGTGCGATCGAGCCACATAACTAGAGCACGGGTAGGAAGTTTTCCCACTCACTGCGCAATTCGCCACTTTGTGTGGCCCAAGTAATTTTTACACAAATCGAGCTTTATTGCTCATTTAAGCTATGAACGTAAAGTTTTGGACGTAGAGCATTTTTTGGTCTGTATCACAATTTATTGTACATCAGATATGATTTAATGATATTTCCAGAAGTGCTAAGCATATTCTGAGTAACTTTCTTCACTGATTGTAATAGTATAGATTGGGGTGTATAGAACGAATCTATTTATTTTCGAGTACCTTTAACATGTGTAATATCATGTTATATATTATTATATGTGCATGTAACAAATGCAAACGCAACGTTGCTGTGATTGTCGAGTATTCATATATGTTGGTATCCACTTCAGTATCGTTTCCAGAGTTTTGAGTGCATACTTGTTGATACGTGTGACGACATCTAATGTGTGTGCACATATATTTATAAGTAAATATACAGTTCGGCAAACAGTTCAACAAAATTTCAATTTGCACACAGTTTCTGACGGAACGAATTTCTTGGGGCGTATTCAGGACAGAAACGGGGAACATGATCCGTCGAGGATTGGTCTTGACTGACGGTCTGTCAGCTACAAGAATATTCTCCGCGAAAAGGCAATCGACGTTCAGGTTATTTTATGCAATTTTATTTCGTGACTATCTCGACCTCTATGGAATTGCACGATTTTCTTATTCACACATCTTTCTACGCATCCCATTTTCTAACTCGACCATAATCTGAAGGAATCACTTTCAAACTGACTAAATGCTTACTTGTAAATACAAAGGTGTATTTATTTAACTCGTTGACTATATGAATAGTAATTATTGCTGGATATCACAACAAAACACCCACTTCATTAATTTTCACACAATTCATTATTTATTTATGAAAATTTAAATTGTATGTTTCTAAAATTCGATTTCATCAATTAAAATTACTAATACATATTTTTTCTTACATTGCATTTTTCCAAATTCCAAAACTTATCAAAATATGTCTTCGACATCAACATTATTCTTCAATTGCATTTTTAACATCTAAACATAGATTTTGCATGACAACAACTATTAAAAAAATGTTTATTTTACAAGCCTGTGCTCTAGCCGTCCAGAATATAACTATTAGGATCACTTTAAAAAGGTTCCCTGTTTTCAACTTGTCGCTTATCAGGCAAAGTAGCAAAGAAGATGGGCAGTAAGTTTGTGTAGCATATTGAATTCGACTATTTCTGGAATATTATCAACTATCGCTCTAAGTACTGCTTACAATGTTTGGTTTCCGACATGAATTTAAGATGCAAGAATTATTTGAAATATTGCATGAGAAACAAGCAAACTGAATGGTGAGTCTTCCTTTAAAAAAATGTCAATTGCAACAGTTATCAATTTCGGGTAAATCAGTTTGACCTGTTTAAAATAATTTCCTAATTAGTAAGATTTTATGAAGGTTGTCCGCACTATGACAAATTTCTTCAAATATTTTATTTCTGTTTCCCTTAGTGCATGTAATGCTCTTCAGAGTTACTCTGACTTAGTGTCGAAGTCTGAGTATTTCAAACTTACTTAGTTTTACATAGAAACAACTTGTCTGCTTAATATTATTAAGTGAATCTATAGAATTCAAAACGTTTGACAGGAGTGCGCAAAGAGATTAACTCGAAGAGTTAATATCTTAGAAATTTGGGTACTCAATTTCAAACTTCACCATGAACGAATTATAACATGTTCCTCTGCTATTTCCCAGTTAAAAAACCTGCGATCGGAATATAGTGATATTTTCTCTTACCTTTCATGTAAACGCTAAATCTTTTTGGCAAATGGCGATAAGATCATTAATAGTTTATGATGGTCAGTATTTAGTTCCATAGATTATTGCAGTCTTGTAGCTATTCAATTGTGTCAAAAACAAACAGAAATTATTATCATTTCTTTTTAATTTCTCGATGGTTGTTATGATTCGGAGCTCTATTTGCTTCCATCGTCACTCTTTATAGGCTAAATGTAGAAGCCAATGTCAATATGTCATCGCAAATAACATTTAACAATTCAACTCCAGCTAGCAATTACACACTAATATAAAATTTAAAAAAGACATTACACCAATATATATATATATATATATATATATATATATATATATATATATATATATATATATATATATATAATGAAAAAGACATTGGCATAGATAGTCGGTATGGTTGTGATTCGACAGACAATGAGTCTTTTCATATCGTAATCATCTTTAAATTATATAAGAAAAAAGTAAAAACTGACTACAGAAAACGAACGCTAAGGAACAGATCTAGAAGATATCAGACGAAATAATTACTTATAAGACACTGTTTTTTTTTCAATGTTATACGATTAGGTTGATAACTTGATCACATAAATATGTTTCATGTAAAATTATAGTCAAATAGTTAATAGAACTACCGATAAAGTCGGAAAAATCTTCATAACTAGTTATTAGTACTTTAAAATACTGTTCTTCTCAACATAGCCCAATGAATGTATAAGGAGAAATCTGCTTGAACGAGGGTCTTTCCAATGAGAATATAAGACTGTGGCCTAATTTTAAGAGCTACGAAGACGTGAAATATTAAAACAAACTGTCTTTTTTGCACCATGTGTTATTTTTCTACATCTTTTTAACTGCTCTCAATGCACTTATTCCAGCGATGACCGATGGCTGTATGTGGGCGTCTGGATCGCGATTTCACAAACGAGTAAAGCTCAATGTTTGAACTCCAACACTTGAGAGCATTTGAAAACGGGGTGATACCAACACAACACGTTTACTGTCGTGCTACTAAAAAATAAAATATGTGCAGCCACCATATTCACAAAATAATTCAGCCAGGAACCTCATGATGAATCTCTGCTTCAGGAGCACATCCACAACAGCGATTGCTTTCGTACAGGCTCGCACTCTCCATATCTGCAACAGAAAGATGAAACTTTTAGGCCACGAATGCATGTGTTATCACCATTGCAATGCAATCTCCAACTCCAATCAGTTTAGATCCATACAAGTGGGGAAAATACGAGATATTACTATTGAAACAGCCATCTTACTATGATATTGTTTCCTTCTCTGAGAATTCGCATTTCTGTTTATTATATAATCATTATATAGCTGTTTATTAATCTATTTTGTAAAATAATGAAAATAATTAGTAGTGTTTGTAAACTTGTTAAGATAAGTGGTATTCTATTAAGCATTTAATCGAAAAAACTTATATCGATAGTCATGCAATTTTACTTTGCATTATCGCACCAGCCTTTAATCATTATAAGATATATATTTTAGAATGTTTCTGCAACATCTGTAACTTCTAATATGAGCGTGTTTTTATCTTAGAAACCGTTACTGATATTTCCATATTTTCAGAGCTAAAGAAGAGGTTTGGTAATAGTGGCTTACATTTATAATTACAATCGCAATGCCACTGTAATTACAACCTGAGTTAGTTTCGCGCATTTAAAGAATAGCAGTCTTCTACTTCAGATGTATATTATATTATATTGTAAAGCCTATTAGTCAATAATATAAGAACGCGCTTGACGGTTCATTTTAAGATATCAGCAGCAGCCGTAGGAGAGCTGGTTAGCGAATATATTACCAGCAGCGATCGGTAAAACAAGTATGAAGATTAGCAAATTTGCTCGAGCATGCGTTACACAAAAAATGAGAGAAAAATATCCCACGTGGTCGATGGGAGAAGCAAAGTGCTCTGTAAGGATAGAAAAACGTTGGCTATTGCATGTTAGGGGGCAGAAACAGCGACTTAAAAAAAACACATGTGTGTGCAAAAAAAAATTGGAAATATAATAAAATACTTGTTTTGGGAGAACAACAAATAAATGTATTTCATTTGCATTTTAAAAATCTTGAGTTGGATTTTTAATTATTTTCTGTTTTATTTGTTTGTTCCTTTGCAGCGTTACCTGACAGCGTGTGGGTCAGAGAGACTTGGAGTGTTACAATACACAGGAAAATAAACGGCCACGTCTCAATTTACAAATAACACTATTCAGGATTTTTTTTTTACCAAGTTCTGCTAAAATTTATAAGTATTTTCTTTCTATTGGCGCTTATTCTAACTGCTGCCAGAGTGTTTAATGCGTGTACACATTGTTCTCACTGAGTGTCCTCAGCACTACTTGCTTGGCTAGTTACTGTCAAGCCGCTTCCACCAGTTTACACCTTTTGGGTTTCAGCGCTGCCCACTTTCCATATCAAATTCGATTCATAGTTGCATATTCCGTCCAGGTTCATCATCATTTTTCTCATCGCCTTCTTTAATGTTGCAAAGAGAAAAGCATGTCCATGTACATGAGGGATTTATTTCTGTTTTCTGTGTGATGCGGTAAATAACTTTTCTCAGTATGCTGTTTCCTCTGTTAAATAGTATTAGTTATAAAACGATCCTCAGGAAGCCCTTTTTCTATTTCTATCTCCCTACGACGCTACCCTCCAGCTGTCAGTTCCAATCTCTGTACTTATTGTATTCTCAGTAAGTGGATAACTTTGGGTGAAATTTTGCAGGTGATTTAGCACTAAATTATCAACACATGACAGATCCTACCGGACGCATTCTTATATTCAATGTAGTCAATACTTATCTTTTTGTCTGTTCTTAATTTATTCCGGGCGCGTTTTGATCAATGTGAAACATCTCACATGTATTCCCTTCCTTTTTTCCTCACCCGTTATATTCCCGATGAAAACCCCGAGAATTATCCAGGAAATGATAGATCTGTTTCGTATTTTGCAAATTTTTCATATAGCTGTTATTGATGCCTCGCTGCCTGGATATTTAGTGAATGGGGAATGTCCATAGATCATCCATTGCTCTGTTTCTTTGTCGTTGATACATCTTGTAAGACATTTACCTTGGTCTTGGATATAGCTGCGTTAATTTCATAATATGTTGTTGTTGTTATTATTATTATTATTATTATTATTATTATTATTATTATTATTATTATTATTATTATTCTCAATAAATGTATTTTTATCCTCACTGGTACAACTAGATGCTCAGAGACAAGAGTTGACTCTGCATATACATTATCATTCCTTCTCTTCGTACATGTAATAAATTGCCTTGAGTTATCACGATCGTAATCGGTGTTAGCCATTTATTCCTTACGTGTACGGTTAATTGTGTTTATCTGAATCATATGTGTAAATAAGCTGCTTAGGAATTCCAATCATCTCAGTTTTATCCACGTTGATATATCTGCGGCGGTATTTTTCCTTCGTCACTCTTTTTTTTTACTCTTTACGAGCATTTTGCGTGACGAAAAACAAGGTTTGCGCCATCATATTTTTGCATGAGTTGAAAATATTTCTTCTTGCATGAATAAGTCTTATTCTTCATAATTTTATTATTAGTAGCAATAGTAATCGTAGTGGTAGTAATATTAGTAGCAATATATAATACTTTTTATTATCAATTGGATGGCAGTAATTGCTGAGAATGCAGTTAGGAGATACAGAGTTCCTATCTCGTCGTGGTAACCACCTGACAAAGGCTAGAATAATAGTTGGCCGAAACGTCGGGAAATAAAAACTAAAAGATGAGGATACTTGTCCGCAATAAATAAAAATTAATAAATAATACTCATCTCAAAAATGAATTTCAGTTTAATAATATATCTAATAGAATATAGTAATAATTGTAGTGGGCATATGTAATTGTAGTAGTTGCAGTAGCAGTATTTCTAATGGGCAAAATTCATAGCCTGTTGAATAAAAATAAGTCCTTTATGCTAAACTTACGTTTGATTATGGTTAAGTATGTTTTCGCTCCTTTAATTAAATGCATCATCATCGTCATCTTTTTGCGACCTCAGCCGAGATTGAACTCACTACACCTTCCAGTTGTTCCTATCTGTCATAGCACCCAAAATATTTTCCTTTGAGATAAATGTAGCTCGCTGTATGCTATCTGGAAAGTTAAATACGTGATCGATTGTGAGATGGTGGGTTCTCCCACAGTACAAATGATAAAACAAGTTCATCTGATGCACGTGCACAATGCCCTGTTTTTTTACAAACGGAAGTTGATACCCATCGGTATGTCTCTATATATCATTTCTAGAGTTGGGTTGTTTCGCTTTGAGAGATTGAGTACTTTTCTCAAAAGGCGTGTGTAACATCTATTCAAATGACGTTGTTGTTTTGTTGAAAGAGTGCAAGTTTCAAATACATAGAGTAAAATTGGCTCATTAAGTACGCGGACATCTTGGATTTGGAATTTGCGAGCAAGATTGGATCTCCAGATTCTATCTATTTTGTAACAAGCACTCGATTATGAACAACACTACAAACTAATTAAATACTAATTTTTATAAATCCCTAGCAGTACATATAAA
>NC_136491.1:88331032-88411032 GCF_053919585.1 Euprymna scolopes
CCCCCCACCCCAATAAGATATTATTTAAAAATCAGCGTATTAGATTTACACTAAACCCTCCACCCAGTAGTTGTACATTAAAACTTTTAAAATGTACCGAAAATACAACCTAAGAAAAGCACCCCGGATTCAGCCAAACCCACCCCCGTCACCCATATAGACATTTCCCCATCCCTATCCTACCCCCTCCGACAACCAGCTAAGCGTTCTCTCTAGATGCTAGCCCCTACTGATAATATAACCTATATTTGAACACAGTTGAACTACTCCAGCACTGGACAATGCTCATCACAAGAGCCTCCGCTGAAAAAATACAGTTTTTCGCCAGCCAAATTAGGAGAAATGAAATTCACCAGACAAAAACATCCACGACAGATCAACAAAAGAAAATTATCTGGTGAAATATGGAAATTTAAAGGACTGCTATAAACTATACTTTTGGATTTATCGGAGATTAATACTACTACATAAGCAGTTATGGCGATTCGATGAACCTGTACCTCGTGTTCATAAACGAATAAGTATGTATTCAACTTTCTAGGCCTGGCCTGCCCATATAAACATAAATGTGATGGCCATCTAATCGAACTTCGGGAAATTTGAAGTTTTTTAGTGGACGCTTGAAATTTACCGTTCCCAGTGAAACGATCCTTTAATTTAAACCCACGGGCCTTTGTTCACCGAGCATTTACGCTTTCCCAGCTTAATATACATCCATTTTTTTTCTTTTTTTTAATACGGATATATGTATGTGTATGCGTATATATGTATGTATATATATTCTCTATTTTACTTTATTTATACGAGTCCACTAACCCCCATTTCCTGCTATTTTAATCCCCCTCCCACCTGTCTGTATACTTTTCTTTTACGCACCACTAATAATTTAATATTAAGAGTACTTACATTATTATTATTGGTAATGGTTGTGGCGATATTTGGAGGTGGTGGTAGAAGCATTATGATTATTATTACTGCACTGTTTTTTACGCTATTACAATTGTTATTATTATTATTATTATTATTATTATTATTATTACTGCTTTTATCATCATCATTATAATTATAATATTCATTAAAATTGACATCATTATTATCACTCCCGTAATTGACCATAATTGCTACTATTTTCTCGATCTTAACTGTCATATACAGTAATTTGGAATTTAATTTTTTCCCAACTATTGGTAACATTATATTTCATGTTTAAATTTAATGTTTACTTTTAATTTTCCTTTACTTTTATTTTATTCTATTTTTTTTAATATTATTTTTTTCATATTTACTTTTTCATCTAATTTATGGCCAACTTTATTATTACCACTATTATTATACTTGTCATTCTATTATCTTCTGTACTATTATAATTACCCTACTATTATTTGATATATTTTTACCACTCTCATGAGTAGCTATGGTTCCCTTACTCCCCCATTTTAACATCAATATGTATACTTAACGTTTTACATCAAGTTATACGCACACATAGTCATTGCCACCCTAATCTCCAACCGCCCCCTTATGATCATACTCCATATATCATAACAGTAGACACTTATAAATATATTGCAGCATATTACTTTCCAGTTTTACAACCTTACATACCCCAAACAAATTAATAAAAAATTACCCGCTCCATAGAAAATAGACACACCATAAACCGTTAAAATAAATCACCACACAACAGCAATACACCCCCTGTTCAACCATAACACATTTACCCCTTAACCTCAATACTATGTTAAAGACAATTTATATTCTCATATATCATACTATATATAATAAGCTTCTCCTTATTTATTTAGAATTCATTAAAGCTTCCCCCAACACTCTACAATTCCTCTTAATCTTTTTCATCCCTAACGAACCTTACGCTAGAAGCCGCATCGCCACCATCTTCCTAGCACCTTCTCTATTCTTCTGATGAGAAGCGTTAGGCTTCGAAATGCCCTGGAATAAACAACCCTTCTATCCCCCAAATTTTGCCTGCATACCATTATTCAATAAATGATCCATTCTATATCTACCTATATATATATATATATAGTTTGTGTCTTCATTTCATACTCTTGTGGCCCTATTGTATAAGCTCCAATAATTATCGTTGAGCTTGGCATTATCCGGATAAGTCTCCTTTTGTGGAATTGAACTTTCTCTTTTCTCTTTCACATAAATATATATATATATATATATATATATATATATATATATATATATATATATACATATATATATATGTAGTAATTTATAAATATATATATATATATATATATATATATATATATATATATATATATATATATATAGTAATTTACAAAATATATATGGCGATTAAGCTACACTGAATATTCCGCGTTTCATCCCCTCTGGGAGTCTTCAGGCTTATGCACATAAGCCTAAAGAGTCCTAGAGTGGATGAAACGCGGAATATTCAGTGTAGCTTTATCGCCATATATATTTTATAAATTACTAACTAGCTCTACCTACGTATTGAGCACTTTTGATGTAAATACTTAAAGTTTACAATAAATCTATACTTTCCTATATATATTTTATGTGAGTAAATTAAGTAGTTGTATGTATATATATATATATATATATATATATATATATAAAGATGTTACATATTCTTGCTCTATTACTGACCTACCACGCAATCCTCTCATAACAGACACTACTATTTCGTCTTCAAGTTATTCTTCTTCCCATCCTCCATCTGATATAGTTACTAATCCAATACACTATTCGAGCAGCCCTTCCATTTACAATCATTACAACTAGTAATAATGATGATAATAATAATAATAATAATAATAATAATAATAATAATAACCATAATATTTATGATAATAATAATAGTTCTCCTAACAGCTATACTAACACTAACCACACTCATTATCCCCTCCAAAATAGTCCCCATACAGACACTGTTCCACCATTTGTTGAACCATATGAACAAAATTCAAACTATTTAACTAATACAAATCACCAAATTAATATTAATACCATACATATATCGGCGCTACTTCAACATTAATTAAGAAAAGAATATCAAACCACAGTTCTTCTTTTAACAACCATAATTCTAATAACCAAGGTACTTCTCTAACCAATTTAATTAAAAAACTTAACTCTAACAATACTCCCTTCGCAATCAAATGGACTATTATAAAAAAAGTTTAGTCTTATACTCCAGGCTCGAAGTCATGTCGCCTCTGTACAACCGAAGCTATAACTATAATTACTTCCCCTCAAAGTAACAATATGATAAATTCTAAAAATGAACTGATCTCTTTCTGTAAACATAAGTCCAAATTTAATTATGGCAATTTTGAAATTACATAGTTATTATTTTTAACTTTTATATAGATATAAAATATTTTTTCTTTAACTTTTTCGTTTTTCGACATACTTCTTAATACTTTATAATTTAATAATCCTTTATTTTAATTCTTTATCTCTTCTTAGCATGGCCGGTTTTTATCTGCATTTTCTTTTTTATTCTTTAAACTTTCATATCTATCTAATATGTCAATCTAACCACTTTCATATCTTGTATGTATATTTACTTAAATTTTACTATATGAATTTACTTATTTTTATTTCCTGAAATCGCAGATACCGGCCATCTTCTCCTCTTAAATAATTTTTATTTGTATCTTTATTCTTTCCTTGTTCTTATTTTATTTTATTTTATATTATATTTATATTTTATTTTTATTATATTTTATTTTTTTATTTAAGTATTATTCTTTATTTTCTATTTATGTATTTATTATATATTTATTTATTTTTATTTTCCTTTTTTATGTTTATTTTCCTTTTTTTTTCTTTTTAGTGGCGTTTAATAACTCTTGCTGATATTTTTTAAGTATAAACCTGTACATTCTAGTTGACCTATATTATTTTGCCCTATATATATTTTCGCGTCTTTAACATTTCCTGTCTGGGTCGTTTTGACTTTTGTTTCCCTTTCATTTATATTTAACTTTATCATTTTTTCTCTCTTTTCTCTTCCCAGATTTTTTTTTTATTTATAGTTATGTCTCGGAAGTAGAGTGAAAAGCACATCTTATTTTTCGTTTATTAATATTATTTTTTCCTTGTACACATGTTTGTGAATTATTCCATGCATTTCTGCCTTTGGATTATTATGGACCATCTTCTTCCAATTATGGGAATTCCCTTGGATTTTACTTGTACAATGGAAATTCTTTTAACTTCATTGAAGTTTTACATTTGGATTTTACAGTCACTGGATTTTTTATCTTCCACCAGACTATCCATCCATGTGTAATCACCTTTTTCTTTACCATATTCCCTCTGCTTAACTTATTTTGTTTTCAAGTAAGATCTTTGACTTACTTGTTGTTTCATACAAATACTTCTGCATGCAAAATCCGATCCCGCATTTTGCTAATTCCTACCCTCTGATGAGAAGGAGAGTATTTCTTCGAAACTCCGCGGATTAAGGACTATCCATTTATGTAGTGTTTCTTTTTCAGATTAAATATGTTTTAACGCATTTCAAAGTGATTTTTAACATGTTTCATTAACTGTTTGCTCATATATATATATATATATATATATATATATATATATATATATATATATATATATATATATACATATAAATATATATATATATATATATATTGTTTTAACATAATAAAGACATCAAGGAATAGTTTGATAGAAACAAATATTGTATTTCATATATATATATATATATATATATATATATATATATATATATATACATATATAATATTAGGTGTGTCTGTATTTATGATTTTTAAACATTTCACTTGCATCAAGTGCACGCATATTTCGTCAGAGTATGTATAGATTTATAAGGGAATACATATGCATAAATTTGTGCATACATTCAAATATATACATACCCGCATATACAGCTTTATACATATATATATATAAATATGTATATACATATATATATATACACATACTCATACACAAGCATACACGAGCATACACACGCAGGCACCCACACCCACATACACACACTCACACACACACACACATATATATATATATATATAAATATATATATATATATATATAGGTGCGTGTGTGTGCATATATTTGAGATTATAGTGTATACTGGAATGCAATACTCTTTCTTTTTTTTCAATTGCAAATACACACGATACTGAAATTAAATACAGCTATATATATCGAGAAATCCCATTAAATATATTCCTATAATTCTACGTGCATATTGCGTCTATGCATATATTTACATCTGTACATGACACACAACTCATAATATCCTATTCCTGAATAATCCTATAAAACACCTACTTGATTTAACAAATGTTTTCCCTTTCTAATTTAATACATTAACTCATGTGCTTTTCAAACTTGCATTCTTTTGTTCTCAGAACGGTATTTTTAGCCCACACCTTAACTGAATTTATCGATATAAACAGTTGGAACCTACAATATTTAGGAACCATTTTTTTGCGTCTTCAAATCATAGCCTGGTATAAGGACTTGAGCATAGTGCTGATGCAGAAAGAATATGGAATGCACGACGTGTAATTCTTCTTTTGTTACGATCAACCTCTCTAATGATGCCTTCCTGGTTAAATGGCATATTTTATTCATGAGTTTTTTGTTGTTGTTATTTTGCCAGTTAGTCTTGTCAAATGCAAACAATAATTTTATATTGCATTATCTAAAAATGTATTTCTTTTATCAAGTTACCGATGGAAAAATAATTTCCGCATCACAAAATACACTCAACAAAACGTTGTCTGCTTATATTTGCAACGTAAGTTTATTTAGACAGCTTTCACCTGCTAAGCACCGATTTAAATTTTTTCTATACTTTATCAATTGCCACATATTGTCACATACACTTCTGCAAACAACATTCTCAATTGTGTACGTGTTGCTTGTTTTACTAAATCTAAGAAAACGTGGCAATTGTTGTGAACGCAGCTTTGCCATTGGACAATATTTTTGCAAAATATTGAAGACACGATCTCCTAACGTTGTTCAATTTTATATCTCACGTATCTACAATTCAGTTTCTAAAATGTGTATATGTTTTGGAACAATGGCCGAATTTGTCGAGATAAGAGCTCAGCAATTTGTGTGTTTAAACAACTGGGTTTTAAATATTTTCCTCATGTTAGATTACTTTGTTGTAAAGTTTTTTAAATTTCATATTGAGATTTCCCGTTATGTACAAGATACGTTGTACTTAAATGTATATAAATATGTCTAATAATCGATTATTAACACTGTTAAGTTATGCTGTAGTTATTTGAATTTTAACCGTGCCATCTATTTAATCTGTGAAATAGTGTCACATTCTTGACGAATGTATACAAGACAATTAGTTGTTTCATAAAAAAAACAATTGACGCAAGTTTATAAAAAGGAATGACAATTTATTTTCTGTTCAATTCTTTCTCAATGTACTATGGAGAGATGAGGAGAGAGATTGGGCGTGCTGGAGTGTTGTGGGTGACATAAAAATGGCAACTGGCCATCTCGGTCCCCGTCTTCTCTCCCACTGCTGTTTTCCTTGGTGAGGCATTTGGTTTTTTTTTTTACAATTTGTAATTTTGTTTTTCGATGCCGCATTTCACTGAGCCTTATTAAATGCATCCAAGGCAAAATTTTAATATGAGTGTTCTCAAAACTTGTCAGTTGAAGAATGTTGATTTCAAAGCTTCAACACACTTCTTTCAATTGTTATGACTTTTAATGACATATCTTGGATTGAAGATTTCCACAATATTTACGTGTGTGCATCCAGATCCATCTGCGTGTGTGCACAACCAACAACAATTCCGGTGTTGCCCAGGATAATATTCTATAACACTTTTTTGTGGGTATTAAATTATTTTGCATTTAAAAAGATATTAAAACGCTTTTTTTATGTTTTGAAATCTTACGTGTCTATATTTTAAAACACTGCAATAATAATATGGTAGCATAATGGAAGATAGAAAGGAAATACATACGAAGAGAGAGAGAGAGAGTAAGAGACTTAAGGACAAGTATATATTAATCTTCTGCTTTTTTTCAGGTATCAAATTTGTTATTAGGGACCTTGATGGTAAGGCCTTTCGATTTCCCACTGCATTCAATATTTCATATGAGATATATCTTCCTGTTTCCATTGACCTTGTTGAGACTCAAAGTAAACTTTGTTCTTTGTCTTTCTTCGAAATTTTTCCACCGATTTTTCCTGACATTAACATTTTCCAGACTGTCGGCCAGCACTAAATGGTCGAAGACTTTAACTTTTTGGTGCGAAGGGGTGATCAAAACAGGCGTGATGAAAAGGGATTAGCAGAAGCGGTAAAAGGGAGTTGAATTAGAGCTATAGTTGAGCATTGCCCCTAGAATAGGAAGCAACGAGAGGTTAATTAAAGCATTTGTATCTCGATAACAATCCCGGGTGGTAGCGGGTGATCTTGCAGTTACCAAAGCTTCTGATCACTGATGTAAAATACATATGTTTTGTAAGTCGAAAATATTAAACATTATTTCTATGAAAAATTATTAATAGGACATATCTAGCCATTCTTTGATCTAGCGGTGTTTAGAAATTTCAAAGGTCACAGACAAGAGTGTCAGAAGGTTCATGAGAAAAATCATCGATGGGATATTTTGTTCTGTTGAAAGTTGTCTGGTAGGTGTGTATGGTTTAGGGGGCTGGTTGTCAAAACAGGGGGAGTCACAGTGGCAAACAAGGATTAGTTGGATGGGGAGCCCTAATTTCCCTTAATTGCCACCCCCTTCTCCCTTGTAGAAAAGGCTGGCGAGAAGAAAAACAGTTTGAGTAAAAATTTTGAAGGTATTTGGAGCATTGGGGAGACTGTTAATCGCCCCAACTTACCTCGACTGAAAGCACACGTCCTTTTACAGATTGATAAGCAAATAATATGTTGGAAAACAGAAAAAAGAGTATGTTTGTATGCGATGGACACTACCATAAAACGAAAATTATAAGCGACATTTTTATTCTTTTTATTTATACTATAAAAACTGTACATAATTTGTTTTCGCTTCTTGTGTATAAGTAATTTTACACGAAAACTATAATCAGAGTCGGCGTCGATTAATTATTATTATTATTATTATTATTATTATTATTATTATTATTATTATTATGATCATCATCATAGCAAGTGAATATAAAGAAAAACAAACAAAGCGAATTATCTCTTTCGGCGGAAAAAAGAAAACAGAGTTGATCTTCAAACTACTGCATTCAGTGCTATATAAACCATGTCTTCATGAAAGCGACGGAAACTGCATCGCAGAGATTTTTGGAATCCCAAAACGAACCACCTAGGGTTACACTTAAGTTGAGTCCTTCAGTGCTGTCTTCACAAAATTATAAAGGGCATTAAGTAGTGACCTGCTGTCCCCTGTCTCATGCACGACTTACTGGTTTATTTTCCTTTTCGTTCATGAGATCTACAGATTGTTTGCCACAACAAGGACCCGATCTTTAGGGAATGTTAATGTTTGATTAACTTATAAAATCGCTTAGAAATATTCCGAAAGAAAAAAAAAGAAATTCACGGCACTAACATGCATCTCTTTTTTTTTTACTTTTTTGTTTTTAGCTTTTCAAATATTTTGATCGTCTTTGATTAACCAGTACATACTTTTGAGTTTGCATCTGCCGCAACACACAAACTTGCACCGTTTTTGGTTGTCTAAGTCATGCAAGATTTTGCCTCAGGAGAACGTGTCAACTTTATGTCAGTTTGTAAATCTATTATTGTTTGGCTTCATTTTTTTAACTTTTGTTATTGGTGGGACAACAAGGTTGATACTTCATCGTGCGTTGAAAAAAAAGAGAGATTTGATTGTTATAAATTATTTTGTTAAGATAAAGATAAGAAAGCAAGGGTTGATTCGTGGTTAATTATCATGATTATATTACTACTTTTTGTTCTGCTAAAAATAGGAATGAGAGAAATAGGTTACTTCACAGACAGGGGTATACTGCTACGGAATTGTCATGAACATGGTAGTACGCGATAAGCGAGATATAGTAGAGTATTGTATACAGCAGAGATGCGAACAAATATAGGAGTTTTTTTTTTTTACTTTTTGTTTGAATGAACAATTGTTACGTGATTTGCATTACAGGCAGAGAATTGTGTCGTTTAGTAAAACATTTAATTAGGGGAGTCACTTGTGAAGTAGTTGGTTATTAACGACTAAATTTGTTGCTTAAATTATTTTTGTCATACACATGTGAATGGTTTGAATTTACAGTGTTAAAATGCAAACATAAGGGGAAGAGAGAGACATGAGGTATTAATGGATCGACTTGGGGCCGGGTAATGTCTGTTAAATGGTAATTCAATAATTACGGAATGAGTGTTCACACGGAAACAGGGTTTGTCGACAGTAGTCCGAAAATGTCAAATGTTAAAGGTTGCAAGGGGTAAATTAAAGGCGAGTTATTTTAAGCGCATACGCTACGATGGAGGGGTGTGTATCACGGCATATTAGGAGATCAGTTACGGATAATTCTCGACTGCCTGGGCGCAACTACTGTCATCACTGGTAAAAGGTAGTCAGCGGATCGATTCAAACGCTGTGAGAGAGTTATGCAGACTCGGCCAGCAGTTTGAAAAGCAGATGGCCGAACTAGCAATAAAATAGCGATGTTAGCAGTGATGGCGTCTCCTTACCTTAAGAAACTATTAGAAGACGGAAACATTGGAGCTGATGTCACTAAAGGCAGTCCGCTAAAACTGCAGGCTGGCGGAAGCCCTACCGCTTGAGTGTGCTTCGGTGAATGTTGTGAAAGATCGTAAACATGGGAGAAAACCCCGACGGAGAATGGTCAGTAAAATCCCGCTTTCCACTTCACCGAAACTAAATGTAAATAAAGAAAATACATGGGAGCTTCAGAGCGATCTGTCTGAAAAGTAGCTATTTTACCTTTAAATTTGAGTTGTGTACTGACATCGAAGATCGCAGACTAGGGATAAGGAAAAAGGATAACTATGATTCCCCAAATAGAAAGTTTGCTAGTATCGCCTAAGGAAAGGGATATTGGGACTAGAAGGGACGACATGTTTACGAGCAGAAGATGAGCGTGAGTGAAGCCACTAATGTGATTTGTGTCGATAATTACGAGGCAGTTAAAAAATATTGATTTTGGAGGATGCGTTCATACTAAGGATAATTTACAAGCATTTAAAGTGCATATTTTGTTTTTATTTTGAAAACGTGTGAATGATAACAATACTCTTAAAATAAATGTCTCTGATGTTGATATTGTGGTCGAAACATTTAGGTCGAAAATTCTGAGTTTTAATTGTGTTGATATTAAGAATGATTCGAAAATGATTGTCTCTGATTTTGAGACTGTGTTCGATAATAAATTATAAGCGCGGATATCAATACTTCTGATTTTGCAGGTTATGCATAAGAATAAATTTCTTGTTTAGAGTAATTAAAAATTAGTTGCTGGATTTTTAAATTGTGTTGATAAGAAATTATAAGAAGTTTAATTGAGATTCTATTTGCAGGTTTTATAGTTATATTCTGATTTTGAAAATAAAATGAATTAAGTTATCTGCGGGTCGTTAATGTTTTTATGAGCATTGATTAAAGGTTTTAATAATCGCAACATGTTATCTTTGTCTAAATCAAAACATAGATTCTATGAACAAAGCTTCTTTTGAAGAAGTGGACACATGTGGAACTTTCTTCCGTTTGCTTGTTTCCCACCTGACTACAACTTGGATGTCTTCAGGTCCAACATAAAAAAGTCTCATATTTATCAGATTTCCATTATTGACGATTACTACGATATTGTCCCATTGATTACGGTACACGCAATAACTCTCATCCCCGAGTGGCCTCCGAGCCTTGATAAGTGGTGACTTCCATGTAAAAAAAAGAAATTGTCTGTAAATATAACAACAAATGAAATTTGGATCTGATATATATATATATATATATATATATATATATATATATATATATATATATATATATATATATATATATAGATAGATAGATATAGATATAGATATAGATATACACAGTTCTGGACCGTCCTGCTCTTGGCGATGAATTAAAAAAACTGGGAGAAATTCACGCTGATATTTTTGTTAACTAAATTGAAATTTCTTCATGAATGATAAATCAATACTTTTGAAGAAAAAATTGCGCGCTGCTGTTTAGAAAATATGTAGGGAAAAATATAAATTGATGCTTCTGAGAAGTTGGACGCTATGGTTGTTTGGAGCAGAATTGGAAAAAAAGGAAATCTTATAAATTGATACTACTAATTAAACTGAAAAGTTTATCAAAATTAATTACACGGATCCATAGCAAAATGAAACGGCCGGCATCAATTTGCATTTGATTTAATGTTGCAGAACAAATTGGTTTTAACGAAAAAAGAAAAAGACTAGTCTAAATGCGAAAGGGTTTGTGAAAATTGTATTTGTAAACTCTTCAGCGATGAAACTGAAAATGAGTTTGCGTTAAAAATAGAAAAAGAAAGAAGAAAACACAGAATTAAGTTAGTTTAAACTAAAAAAAAATTGAATCACGTATTAGCAGAAAGTAACGCGCGCACAGGTAACGTCTCCACTCGACATTGTCAACTAAACTAGGCAGTTAGCAAGCAGTTTTTTTTCAATAGTGACGCCTCCAATTATGTAAATTATAGTAAATGCTGCTTTGTGGATACTATAGTTCGTGTTTTTATCATATTTTAAAGAAATAATTACTTATAGCCTAGAAGTAACCGTTTTGCGAAGTCTAAATTTCTTGTTTAGAGAAATTAATTGATTTTTCGATTGGTTCGAAATCAGAGTTTTCTATATGCTAACGACAAGTCATACGACGGGATCGATGATTGGCTGTTAAGAGTCTGGACTTTGCACATCAACGTGCATTATCCGAGAAAGGCATTTTCGGACGAGAGCCCAATTCGATTGTTCAGCTGTCGCCTGTGGTTGGTGCGAATCAGGTTCTGGATGTCTGTACTGTCGACCATTCTGGTGTCTATGTATCGTCAGTAGATTCGTGTTGCTAGACCACCTGTGAGAGGTAATAAACCAAAATCTCTAGTGGTCGTGAAACAAATGCGTAGAGTCTAATATGATGTGGTATACTATGTTCCTTGAGTGGTGCTTACGTCCTAATAGATTCAAACACTATCGCAACTCACGACTGTCATCAGAGTACCACATTTCTGCTCGCCTTGAGTAAGAGGTTGTCGATGAGTATTAAATTCGGAAGTGTATTTTAAAGATTTACATCGTAATTTGCAAGATTATGTAGATAAGTAAAGTGACTGTTAATTTTTGGACTGAAAGAGTAATGCATGAGAATATGGAAGGAAATTCTCCATGCAATGACAGATGAGCCTAATCGTGCTACAGTAGTCAATGGAGTTCGTATGGATGACAGGAACTTCGAGAATGTAAACTGATGCCTAAGAAAACTAGTGAGGTGATAGTCACATAATCACGCCGTCAATGACCTGGTAAGTGATTGAAACCCGTGGATAATTGAACGGGGAATATCAAGAACGAATCGATATCTGATAAGGTTAGGCAGCCTTTTAACTTGTACTTAAAGTTAGTGAGGTGATAATCATGCAGCCAAGCTAATCAATGCCCTTAGTGAATGATTTGGAACCTGCGGGATATTCATCGGAGTATATCACGGTGGAATCTATGAGGTCGATAAGGTATTTAACTCGTACTAAATACTAGTGAGGTGATAATCAAGACCGCACACTAATCAGTGACATGATTGAGGGATTGGATCAAGGAGGAATCGACGAGTTCGGTGAAGGCTAGGTAGCGTTTCACTTGTGCTTAAGGATGCAAAGGAATATACCCGAGTATTATGCCCCTTGTAGAAGGAGTTGCTGTTATTACGACACCGATGGGCCGTACAACGTAATTATATAGGAAAGTTGAAAGGGTTGGAAAACAGATCAAGAGAGAAGACATTATTCTAATGTGCAAAGTGTTGACAGGAGAATGTTGGGACTATGAACTTTCCATTACGGGTCCCGATTTGAGACATATTCAGAGAATAATATTTTTTAAGAACGTCCGTATGACGAAATACGAAGTGTCTCCTGTGGGGTAGACACAGTAGTGTTTAAGAATCATGTATAAGGAAATACGTAACAATTCCGGCAAGGTAGAGACAGGGATATTCAGAAAATAAGAATCTCTGAAGAAAACCAGTATGAAGAATTGTTTAAACGCTTCCATAGGGTAGAGACAGAACACTTAAAGAAGAATAACTGAAATATAATTAATTGATTTAGAAAATGGGTAGATAACTTGGTTCAAGTAAATCCGGAGGGATGCTTGATATTAATTGATTACAGCACAGGAAGTCTTTTTGCTGCTGAGTGCAAGGCTTTAGGTTATGGAACATCGAGGGAGTGGTGATACTATAAATGGCCATTATATGTCCCGATGAGGAATATGAAACGTCTTCGGTAAGGTGAAAACGGGTGTACCCAAGGAAGAATAATTGTTTCTGAGATACGCCACGGGAGTTATATGTGTTGATCCGGGTAAGGCCGATAGAGCAGTTTTGGGTTGTGTGGACTGAACATATAAGGGCGTGGTTAAAAACACCGTGGAGTTTAAACTCTTTGGAAGCAATGATATTGGACCCAATCAATTGCGCAAAATGCGAGAAATAACGCGACTTATAATGCCTACTCGTGTAAGACTTTGTACATTCGAGAAAAAATCGCGAACTGAGCTAATAAGAATCAAATAACCGGGATGGTATAGATTTGTAAATTCGCCAAAAAAAAAATCGCCGACTGAGCTATTAAGTCTCGAATGACCACGAATGTAAGAATGAAGAATTAAATAATATATCGCTAAAATTCGAGAAAAATCCTGGACTGAGTAAGTAATGATGTTAGAGGGTAATGTGTCAGCTTCAATAAAGTAATCATGGTGGGAAGTTGTATAAACATGGTAGCAGTTCTGATTACGATGTTGGTTGTAGTGATGTGATCCGTGAGGAAGCGATTCAGAAGGTTTGAGAATAAAACCCCTATCAGTACCAATGATGAGAAGTGTGTCCTCTTTCCAAAACTAACCTGAAACCATGTGCTCCCAGCCAAGGCAGGTTCAATTGTTAATGCCACGTAAGTGAAAAAAGACGCACTGATTATCACCGACCCGGAAATGAATGGAATAAGTATTAAAATTGATTTAGATATTTCAGTATTTCTTTTATAGGCAAAGAACGCAAGAGGCAGTGCCGCGTACATTTTGACTCCAGGCAAAGACCAGAGAACGAAGTTAAAATACTTGATAAAAAGAGCAGAGATGCTAAAACAAAGAAAGTAAAGGCAATTACCCGTCTCTTGTTGCAATGTTACAATGTTTTAATTTGAAAGTATTTATCTATATCATTAATTACAAAGCAATAGATACATTCATTACAATAAAATGTGCATACAGTGTGGAAGGATAACATTGTCGCAATATTAAAAACGACATGATTCCATTTCCATTTGATGAAACCATGTTCTTTTTTGTTGCAAACCATCTACTAATTGGCCAGTCATGTATAAATACCAAGAGCGAGAGGAGCTTTCTTTCATGTCTGAAAGTGGCATAATGTTTAACAAGCGAGATCGAAGATGTGCAACTATAAAACCCGCCATAGCCAGAACCCTCAAAACGCATCATTGGGTTGCCATGAATAAAATGGAATTGCCCAGGCTAATGAAAGCAACATTTTCAGTCACGGTATTGGTCTTTGTGTGTGATTTCAAATGATAACCAGATCATACCGTCTCACATCTTTGAAGTCGGCTTAAAATTCAACTCCAAAAGATACTTGGATGTGGAGAAGAGTTAGATGATCCCCTGATGCCATTAGGAAGCTACTGACTGACCCTGGCTGAACCAGCAGAACTCGGCGGCGGCCAACAATTTCAAAAAGATTCAGGCTTGGCTTCAGATAGAGTGCTAAAGTTTTGTACCCTTCTTTCACTATCCCAGTTCTCCCCGACCCGAACCCTCTGAAATACCTTGTTTGATCACTTGATCACACGTAGAGAGGATCATCAAAATGACCTCCAACAACTCCAACTCCAGACTGATACCCGCTATTCGCGGAGTATTCGCCAAGCTACAGACGGCGCGTGCAGAAGAAGCAAACTTTCAGTTCCTGCGATCTATCAAGATACTGATTGAGGCTGAAGGCGGCTCCACTATATAAGTTTCAGCTCAGCTACATGATCTAGCTTAATCAACTAATTTTTTTGATAAAAGTTTAAAAAATAAGTTTCAGTGTGTCTTTTTTGGCAAAGACTTTATTCTCCTCATCCAATATATATATATATATATATATATATATATATATATATATATATATATATATATATATATATATATATACTTCATTTACTCACATAAATTTAATATACGAAAGTATAGATTTATGCGTAAACTTTACTTCAAAAGTGCTCAATAGGTAGGTAGAGCTAGTTAGTAATTTTTAAAATATATATGGCGATTAAGCAACACTGAATATTCTGCGTTTCATCCACTATAGGATTCGTCAGGCTTATGCGCGAATTCTGTGGTTGTTTCTTCTTTTTATATATGTTGAGGATTTTTAGTTAGCCAATCAGCTTTCTAGTATCCACCGCGCCCCTTTCTATCAGCCAATGGGCATGCATTTTATCGAACAAAGGATCTGTTTTAGAACTAGGTTAGTGGTTTAAGGTAGATCTTTTCCCTCCTTTTTTATATATAAATATACCTATGTGTACACACAGACACGCACACACACACACATATATATATATATATATATATATATATATATATATATATATATATATATATATATATATATATATATATATATATAAGGAATGAAACATACCAGCGGTGGTTGACGTTATGAAAAACCGAATGAAATTATTTAAAAATCAACGTTTCGTCCTTATTTCAGAGGACACCTTCAGGATAATTGAAATAAAAATGTAAGAAAATAAAAAGTCATAGATCGTTCAAAAAAGACAGTTTTTGAATCCTACCCATGTCGGGAAGGACAAATATGTGTGCGTATGGGAAGGTTGGGTTGTTCGATGTCTATATATAGGCTTTTAAAAATGCATTAAAATAAATATGTACATTTTTTTTCTTCTGCAAAACTACTCATTTTCCTGAAACATTCAAGGAAAAACGGCTAGCCAGGATCCACCCTGATACCTTGCTCTTTGATTATTATTTTCCCTATGCCAGGGGTTAAATGGTAGAAGCCTTTTCTTTGCGTAATAGTATTAGTATTCAATATTAGTGCTGATTCTAAAAGTCTTCTTATAGCTCTATCTATCACGTATTTAATAATTTTCGCTTGATCTAACTTAAATGAGTGATCGCGTTCTGCACAATTGCAAAAGAGTGCATTTAGGGCGTTACCATTCCTTATATCTCTTCTGTGCTCGTTAAGTCTTAATTTCAATTTTCGTTGTGTTTCACCTATGTACGCTTGTTGACAGTTGTCACATGGGATGGAATATATACCGGCATCGGATGTGAGGGTTTTGGGAGAGTGCTTGGTAGTTTTTAATGTCTGTTTTATGGTTGAGGAAGTTGTGTGTATAAGGTGAAAACCAAGTCTATTAAGAGTGTCGTAGATTTTTGTATTTTTGGTGTGGGTGGGAATGAAAAGATGTCTGTTTAATAGTGAGGTATTTGTTTTATTTTTCTGTGTGTTTATGTTATAGTGTATTTTCGTAGCTTTTTTCTTTGCGTAATAAATGAAATAAGATGGATACTGTAGTTTTCTTAAAACATTCGTAATATATTGAAATTCATCATTAAGATATTGGGGACTGCATATTCTAAAGGCACGCAAGAAAAAACCAATAATCATGCCCGTCTTTATTTTATCATTGTGGTTCGAGTAGTAATGAATATAGTCGTTTTTGTGTGTGGTCTTTCTATGTACTTTGAAACTATATATATATATATATATATATATATATATATATATATATATGTGATCGTTTATATATGTTCATGTTTATTTTATTTATTTATTTATTTGTTTGTTTTCTATTGTTATTATTAGTTTTAAAGCTATTTTGTATCGCTATCCTAGAGCAAGTTTTATTTTGTGAACACAGTTGTTTGCTATTTCTCGTCTACAGTTTAATAGATTTTGAGTACAGGATAGGAAATTTTTTCATGGAGGCATTATTTACATGGGTCGTCTTAATGTCTGCACGTGGTAGCTTGTTTAATAGATTTTGCGGTTCTTTAAAGAACAAGATAGCAAATTGTTCATGCAGGCATAATTTACATGGGCCGTTTCAATGTCTGCAAGTGGTAGCTTGTCTTATTATTTTCCATTCGACTACCGGCGAATGTCCGCTTTCTTTGAGTTCCCAGTATTTATTCGCTAGTATTGTTTTTATACGGTGTTTTTTTATTATTGAGTGTGCTTTTGTGGTCATAGTATCGGGTTTTGAAATCTAAGGAAGTAATACCTACGTAATATTTCTTGTTATTCGCGTTTTCTTTCGCAAATATTGTTGCTTGATAAACTACGCTTTTTGTTAGACATTTATTTTGGACTGGGCAAAGGTGAAGGCATTTAAACGACCCATGTAAATACTGCCCCCATGAAAAATGTGCTATCCTGCACTTAAAAGAACCGCACAATCTATTAAACTGTAGACGAGAAATAGCAAAAAACTGTGTTAACAAAATAAAACTTACTCTAGGATAGCGATACGAAATAGCTTTAAAACTAACAATAACAATAGAAAACAAACAAAAAAATAAATTAAATAAACATGAATATACATAAACGATCACACATATATGTATATATATATATATATATGTATATATATATATATGTATATATGTGTGCATGTATGTGTGTACATGTTGTGGTGGCAACCACTTATTTGCATATGCGAATAACACACATTATAAATGGCAAGCCTAGGTTGGCCTTGGTGTGTCTTACTCAAATGCCACCAGAAGTGACGCCGAAGAGCGTACATGTCCTCCCACCAAGACTCTCTGACTCGACACCGTCATTTGTACATATTGTAAATATCCATTTTCTTTAATACACTTATTATTGCGTTATCTTGTTGTTTGCGTCTTCATTGTATTTCCTTACTAATTATTGTTCAACCTTGCAACCACAATAGTTGGCGACGAGATATGAAGCGTCAAATATAACAGTTTGACGAAGAACTATTTAAAAAAAAGTACAACGCAAAGGTTGACCATTTTTTTAAGGAATGCAAAGTGTTGACGAGAAAACGGATTTTACGCTAAAGAGAAGTTTCAACTCAAGTGAAAAAAAACTCTAACGTGGAAAAGGCGACAATTTACTACGTTTTCTGGGAATCCGACTTGCAAACGAATGTAAAAGTGAATTTTTGTGGTGTCGCTACACGACAAATCTTACTAAAGGACCAACTTGCAAACGAAAAGCGAATTTTGCTCTGTCGCAAAAACGACAGGTCAGACCCGTATTACGAAAAGCAAGGAAGTAACCTACGGAAAAAGTTCACCAGTGGATTGTAATTACTGTTCTCCGTAAACAAAGCAACAACTAAAGTTCTTTTTAATCAATGTTTTGGTTGACGTCGGTACTAAAAGGAAATAGCACAGCTAAAACTAAAATTCAAGGAAAGGATTTTTTTCTTGAAGTTGTCACTGAATAACAGATAATACAGTAAAACGTCACGGAAAAAAGGTAATCTCAATTTAAGAGGTATTTTAATTACTAAAATACTAGAGAAAAAAACTCAAAGAACTAAATGTACTGCATACATTTATTCAATTGTGACTCGATTAAAAAAAAACCCAAACTTTTATTTTGTGGAAAGAGTTACATATTAGTAAGTGCCTAAAAACGGAAAGTCAATTCCATTTCGTGATTCCAGATAAACCTGTTTTATTTTTTTTTTCGCAGCGTGACTCGCAAAAAGAATATATTATTGAAAGCAGCGATATTATTATTGAAAACAGGAGCTTACAGCAATTTGCTTTTTTGTTGTAACCCAAAACGGTGTATATGGTACCTGGTACAATATTTTTTTAACTACACACTAAAGAAAAAAAAACATGGAAGACTTATCAAAAACTTTCATGCAATTTTTACAAGCACAGGCTGACCGCGAGGAAAAGAGAGAGAGTACAGATTATTGAAATGGCAGCAGGAACAAGAAGAACAGCAGAAAATGGCACAATTAAAGCAGAAATGGCTGCAATTGGAACAGGAAGAAAGGCATAAGAAACTACAATTGGAATATGGAGAAAGACAAGATGAACGTTTTGTTAAAACACTGGAACTACTAAAGAGTAATCGAGAAAATGTCGACAGTGTTAATTTCTCCCATACAACTATTTTTAATAGCATGGACATATTTCATTATGTGCCTGAGGAAGAGAAGAATTTTGAAGCATACTACACAAGATACGAGGATGTTTTTCAACTGGACTGTAAAAATTGGCCAAATAGTCAGAAAGTGAGCCTCTTACTCAGAAATTGGGTACATCAGAACACAGCCAATTCGTAGATTACATATTACCTAAAAAAACTGCGGAATTAGAGTTCATGGAAGCTGTAAAATTACTAAAAGAATTATTTAATCCAAATATATCTCTTTTTCATAAAAGATGGGTGTGCATGAATCTAAGAAAGATGGACAACCAAGATTATTTGACATACGCATCAGTTGTCAATAAAAACTGCGATAAATTTAAGCTTGCAGAACTAACGGTAGAAGATTTTAAATGTCTAATCTTCGCTCAAGGGTTAGTTTCCACGAAAAATGCAGAAATACGAAGACGAGTGTTGTCTAAGCTGGAATCTGAGCAAGATTTAACCCTCCAGAAACTAGCAGAGGACTGTGAAAGGGCCATTACACTAAAAAAGGATTAAAAAATATAGAAGAATCCGGAGTGGCATATGTAAGAAAAGTTAGAAAACCATACGCACCAACCAAGAACTTTACAAAGAAAAGCAATGGAACGGGATATTCCAAAGATAATAACCATAAATATAGTACAGAATATAACAAGCCTCTTCCTAGAGATAAGTGTAAGAGATGTGCAGAAAAGCATTGGGAATCAGATTGTCCTTATAAGAAGAAAACATGCTACATTTGTAAGAAGGTGGGACACAAAAGCGATTGCTGCAGATATAAAGATTACACCAGAAAGAGAGTACAGCAAACAAAATCAAATACAAAATTAGATAAAGATCGGCGAAAATACGTAAAAGTGGAAGTATTTAAAACATCAATAAAGTTACAACTCGACTCCGGCTCCGATGTTTCTATAATAAACCTGAATACGTGGAAAAAGTTGGGAAAACCGGTCATGATGAAAACTAGTAAAGCAGCCCGGACGGTAACTGGTGGTGGTATAAAATTTGAAGGAGAAGTTGTCCTCCCGATAAAATTGAAAGGGATTTCGAAGAAATTAAAAATATTCGTACTAAAAAAATAGTGAAAATCTGTTTGGAATAGATTTACTTGAGAAATTCGAACTATGGGATAAGCCAATCAATACATTCTGTAAAAAATTAGAATGTTCTTCCTCAACAACAGTAAATATAAAAGACGATTTAAAAGAATTATTTCCTGAGGCATTCACGAGTAACTTAGGTCGCTGCAATAAATTCAAGGCCTCGTTTGAACTTAAAGAAAACGCACGCCAAATTTTTAGAAAAAAAGCGAAATGTTCCGTTCGCTGGGTTGGAAAAGAAAAGTGAATGAACCATTAATGGTAAACCCCAAAAGAAAAAGATATTGAAATCTGTGTGACTTCAAATCGTGGGAGGGGGTGTTGTGGTGACAACCACTTATTTGCATATGCGAATAACATAACACTATAAATGGCAAGCCTAGGTTGGCCTTGGTGTGTCTTACTCAAATGACACCAGAAATGACGCCGAAGAGCGTACATGTCCTCCCACCAAGACTCTCTGACTCGACACCGCCATTTGTACATATTGTAAATATACCTTTTCTTAAATACACTTATTATTGCGTTATCTTGTTGTTTGCGTCTTCATTGTATTTCCTTACTAATTATTGTTCAACCTTGCAACCACAACAGTACACATAGGTATATTTATATAGAAAAAAAAGAAAACGTCTACCTTAAACCACTAACCTTGTTCTAAAACATATCCTTTGTTCGATAAAATGCATGTCCATTGGCTGATAGGAAGGGGTGCGGTGGATACTAGAAAGCTGATTGGCTAACTAAAAATCCTCAACATATATATAAAAAAGAAACAACCACAGAATTCGCGCATAAGCCTGACGAATCCTATAGTGCATGAAACGCAGAGTATTCAGAGTAGCTTAATCGCCAGATATATTTTATAAATTACTATATGTATATATACATATATATATATATATATATATATATAATTCTTAGTCGTTCAATACATTAAAAATGTATGACTTGAAGTGTTTGAGTTTATTTCATTTTATTTTATCTTATCTTATACTCGCTTTTTTAATACGCGCAAACATTTTCTATGCTTTTCTTATTTTCGTTTTTGGTATCACTTCAGTTTCTCTCATTTTTCTTGACCTGTCTGCTAAAGCGGCTCTAATTCTTTTAATTTTTAATTTTATTAACAATTTGAACGTTATTTTACTGGGGAATTTTAAGCTCATGTTCTATAAGCATAAAACATATTAAATATATCAATTTCTATTTTTTTTATTAATGAAGAGATCAACTGGACCTATATATAAACAAATTTTACCAGACTCATTGGACTTTTTGGTCAAGATCAAAGTGTAGTATCTGTTCTTCAGATGCTGCACTTCCATTTCTTGTTCTCTTTCCGTGGAGGAGAAATCCTTCACGACTGAGACAATTTTTATTTTTGTACCTTTTCTCCACGTTAAAAAACGACCCTGGTGTCTAACTCTGTCCCGTGGGGAGGCATAGTAAATAGGTACATAAAGGAAAATTGCCCCGGGAAAATGCCTAATTCGGATCATTATATTGGTATCATTTTACCACACTGCTTTCAAATTTTACCATGCAATTTGGATGTTACCTTTTATATCCAATTCTTTAACCTCCCTTACTCTATGACTTTTAATTACTCAATCAATTTTTAATTGTGATTTTCAATGTCTTACTGACTTTAGCACATGAGGTGTAAACCATTATAACTATTTGCTAATATTTTCTCCTCTGAAGAGATGGTAGACATCGAAATCCTATAGGATAAGGAATTAAAATATTTCTAATGTATTCTTTATCTTACATAGAATAATAAAAATATTTTTACATGAAACTCTAACATTTCACGTCATAAATTATTAAATACATTCAATGAATTCGATTTATTTGCTCTATCTTGTATATCGAGCAATTCTTATTTAGGTGGGATAATACTTATAGAATATTACTGCCTGATATATCTTTCAAATTTATAATCACAGGTTTCCATACCAGATTGTTGGATAATTTTATACTGAAGTATATATATATATATATATATATATATATATATATATATATATATATATATATATATATATATATATATATAACTAGCAAGCATTGCCAGTCGAAAATATGATATTTTGATTAATGCAGATTTTGTATTCGTTATTATATTATTTTAGATCCAATATATAGTAATGATTTGACAAGTTTAAAAAGGAGGTGTCCTCTATGGTATCAGACCTGCCCAAATGGTTAATTGTAGGCATCGACCGATTCATATCATCCAAAAAATTCCAACAAAAACTTAACAGCCAGACATGGTTCTCCCCGGAGTGTGCTGTTGCTATCGCTCACAGAAATCGCTTTTTCCACAGCTACCAACGTAATAGATGCAGTGAGACTAAAGCTGCTTTCAGGAACGCCAGCAACCACTGTAAAAGAGTAATAAACTAGACAAGAGCGCTATATGCTTAGTCCGTTAAACCCAAAGTAGCTGATCAGCGGCTTGGTTCCAACCAGTTTTGGTAAATAGCAAATAAGATCCTGAACAGAAGTGTGCGTTCTATGCCAGCCATTTTCAATGGACCTGAGGTCATCTCGTCAGGTTCAGACAAAGCCTAACTATTTACCAAGTCTACACAATGAGACGAATGGCCAGCACCTTCCCGTAATTTCTTGTATAACCCACACCACGCTAGGTAACATACAAATATCTTTGCGTGAGTTCGCCAAGCTAATCAATAACCTTGATTCCAGTAAAGCAACTGGCCTTGACGGTATCCCAATTATACCGGTAAAAAAGCTTCAACCAGAAATTACTCTCATGCTTACAAAACTGTTTAAGTGTTGCCTAAAGGAGAAGTGATTCCCAACACCCTGCAAAACCTCATCAGTATGCCCTGTATTTAAGTATTCAGGTGATAATCATCTCCCTCTCAGTACAGACCAATAAGTCTCCTATGTGTCATGAGTAAATTGCTGGAATACACATTAAATAGAGAAGTAGTCGACCACCTCAGCAGAAATAACCTTCTTAGTGACACGCAATATGGTTTCCGTTCTGCAAGATCTACAGTAGATGTGCTAACGGTCATATCTCATAGGATTAGCGAATCTCTCAACAAAGGCTTCTTTTCTAGGGCAATTGTTCTGGACATATCAAAGGCCTTCGATAAGGTATGGCATAAAGGCCTATTTTACAAGATCTCAAGCTACGGTATAACTGGAAATGTTTTCTCAATCATTGAATAATTTCTCTTTGATAGGCTCCTAAGAGTAGTACTTTATGGACAAAAATCAGAGACCCGCAGTTTTAATGCTGGAGTCCTTCAGGGGTCCATCCTGGGCCCAACTTTCTTCGTGATCTACATCAATGATCTCCCAAAACACATACTTACATCATTCGTTGACATCTATGCTGATGGCAAGACTATCTACGGCAACTTATGAAAGCCTGCAAATGACAAACTTTTCTCTGATGCGCTCTCCTCCGATCTCGAGTGCGTGGTACTTTGGGGGAGTATGTGGCTCATTACCTTTAATGGATCTAAAACCAAGCTCCTATCTTTACATTATCAAGGCTCTGATCCCCATCTGGCATCAATTGAAATGAACGGCTCTCGTCTAGGGGAGGTCCTATGTTTTGACAAGCTTCTGGGCTTGATCTTTACTACTAATCTGAAATGGAACAAGTGTATCGTCTGTTGACAAGGTCGCTGGAAAAAATGGTTGGATGCTTCAACCGCTCCAGAAGATATCTCACTACTGATGCAATACTCTATCTATATAAAAGCCAATACGACCAAGGATGGAATACTGCTGCCACATCTATCCTGCCTTGATAGAGTACAAAATAGACTTCGGGGCATAGTGGGGGACGCCCTTTTCTATTCCCTGCAACCTCTCTTCCACAGAAGAGACATTGCAAGCCTTTGTTTTTTTTCATTATTTCCATGGTAGGTGCTCGTCTGAGCTCCAATCTCTGGTTCCCTTTGCCGATCTTTCACGATAAACACCCGTCTAGCTAAAACCACGACCAAAATATTCCCACTCTTTATCTGTGCCTAAATAAAAATATATATTACATGAACAAAGCTTTTTCTCACAACTGCACGCCTGTGGAACTCTCTATGGCTTGCCTGTTTCCCTCCTGAATTAAACATGGGTGTCTTATAGTCTAATATAAACAAATTCTGATGAAACGCCCCCCTAAGTAATGACACATTATCAAATTTCCAATACTAATGAATACTTCAACACTATCCCATTGATTACTGTACATAAAATAACCCCTATCCCCGAGTGGCTTCTGGGCCTTGAAATATCGTGACCTTGTTGTTGATGATTTTTTGTGATGTAGACATGTGTAAAATTAATTCTGTATGATGTGGAAATAATTAGAAAATGATATAATAATGTATAATATATGCATGTATGTATATATTGTTATATGCATATAATAATATGAATACCTATGTATATATACATATATATATATATATATATATATATATATATATATATATATATATATATATATGGGTATGTATATAATAATGTATGTGTATAGCAATGTTTAATGTGGAAATAGCAATGGGGAAAAGCCATAGAGGTTATTTATCTGTAAATTGTTATAGAATCATAGAATTATATGGTGCCGAAATCAGTAACTTCATATGAATATAGCCTTATCTTTTCTGATTTTTATCAAACCTAAATAAAAATAAGTCTCATATATCGAAAATTAATCTCTCAAAAACGGCACTTTCCTTTTTCTTACCATATTATTGCCATATACAGGTTTTAATTCGCATCACTCATTTTTTTGAATACGCTAAGAACAAGTGAAGCATCCATTGCCCCCCCCCGTGAGTGCACAGTGAACGAGGCATAAGATAATGACTAAGTTCAGCATTTGCCCCTATCCATTTAGGGGACGTCAGATAATGGTGAAAATGAACAAACGGTTCAATTTAAGGCGCTGTCTTATGTAAATTTGAGTTCTACACAATGCGAAAAATGAAATGACGAAACCCATCATATGATCGCTCATTAAGCCCCAAAACTTGCCAGGGCCTTACGGTATTTAAATTTGAGTGCAGCACCATGTAAAACTGTTTAATAATCATATACAGAAAATCTTGGACAAATATGATAAAATTGTCTCAAAAATGGAGTGTTTTATCAGCCCTAAAAGAGGCTCTGGGGCACACCAGTTATGGCGAAGTATAGACCAACAAACTACATAGGAATAAGTTAAATACAGGTTTTAGAAAGCTTTATAAGAATCCAAAGCATCATTTTTTTTTAATAAGCACAAAAGTGTCAATAACCCGAAACTCCCCCCACCCCAAGGGAAGCAACCGGAGTTTTTTTTTTCCGGACATCTGTTCTGTTACTTTTTTTACTCATATCATGTTTGATAACATTTTGAAAAAAATTATAAGTTTAGTTATAAAGTTCGGACCGACTCCCGAATGAACCGACAAATGGAAAACGACGAAGTTACAGGTCCACTTTCCTTTTGTAGCGGGACCATTTCAAATATCTAAACGGTATACAAACTCACGAACAAAACTCGCAGAATAACTTTTATTACGAAATTTTAACAACATTTTTAAAAAAAATCTGTCACACAAATTAGACAGATACATAAATCAAGTCTATTACGGAAACAGTCTAAAAGCTTGCCAAAATACACCAAAAACTTCCACTGCAAAACTTTTAAAAAGCGGCCAACGAAAAGTGTTTAAATATGTTTTGGAGAAATTCGGCTGGTATATATATATATATATATATATATATATATATATATATATATATATATATATATATATATATATATATATATATACAAAGATAGCTTGACAGAGTGGTTAAAAAGGGATGGTTCACTATAATTAGGAGAGGATTATGATGGCTGTATGATTAACACTTTCAGTGGATGTGTAATTCCAGCAATTACAAAACCTGGCAGTTCTTTTATACGAAACTAGGGAGTATAAGCCACCGTACACCAAGTTATAAAATTATGTTAGAGGACGGCTACTAAACCATACGGTTCTATGATGTGTGTAAGCATCTTGACTGGATGACCTGTAAAACGTTGAAAAAAAATTAAGCAACGGAATCTTGAAATATATGCAGGAGAGAGAATATCTAAAATATAAACCTCACCTGTCTGTTTAAATGTATGTATGTGTGTATGTATGTATGTATGTATGTATGTATGTATGTAATGTATGTACGTCTACCTATGAATAAACTCTTTTTCTGGGTCAACGGCCAACTAGCACCGTGTATAGTTGTGTGCGTGTATATGTGTATTGGGGTAGAGAGGGCTCCCGTAAGCCGTGGTAAAGGCAACCTTTCTAGAAGAAGCAAATCTCTGATTTAAAAAAAACATAAAGCTGAAGACCAGTACCCACATTAAGCTGGTCTGCAGTTTAATTTGTTGCTGGCTATCTTGCTCTTGCTTGTTGCCGGATCTCAACATTTTGAACCGAGAGAGAGACTTAGCTGTCGTACAAAGCTAAGACTCTGTAGCATCATAGTTGTATAGATACTCCCTCAGACATTTGGACTCATGGATGTTAAATGTCTGAGGGAGTGGAACTCGTCTGACAAGACGTTGCAATCATCATCATACGTCTGCTTAAAACATTCTGCAGAGGCGAAGTATTTTCACAAGATCGGCATCGTTCTAAAGATCGACCCTTCGGGCGAGAAATTACGAAAATTTGGCTAAATACAGTTATTCCTCTACCTTAAAGGAGGGCGTGCTTTTTTGTCGATATTTTTGAAACCAATCCCCTATTTTCGATCGACTAGCCTTAATTTAAACGTTCCCACTTCTGAATTGGCAATGGACGCAACGGGAGCAACGTCACATTTTGTGTCCATGGACTGCGTGGTACGGGTTCGAGCCTGAACTCTCAGCTACCACTTTTTATAATTTTGCTTAACACACACCTCGAAACACTCAGGCAACGCCAGGCAGCCAGACTAGTTAAGAAATAAAGCATAAACTATGCACAATCATTATAAATTTCTACAGCTTCATGCCTAGAGAACGAGTCTAAAAATCTAATTTAGTAGTATATTACAAGAAGGATAAAAAACAACCTTAATTGAAGTCCATGATCCAAATAATGCTTGGTTAAACAGTGCTAAATGGGAGAGGATAACGAAATAGCAAAGTCGTAACTCAGGCATTTAATAGAACTAAAATTATTGGAATATGTCTATCATTCGAGTAATTTAAGCAGCAACTGGACCCATTACAAATATTCAAAACTAACTGGTAAATATACCCGGTGCACCGCGTGCTAGAAAGATGAAAACATTTGTAATTAAAGGGACGGTACATATCTTAAAAGGGATCTCTCAGTTGGAATATATGAGATGCCTAGTGAATGTTTGGGATCCGATTGGATGTCACATTCAGATATGTAACGCATTATTACAAGTGACATTACAGTGACGTATTCCATTGTTTAATCTAAGTAGGTCAGAGGAGGTATGTAAACTGCATATAAATTATGAGTGTATGCATGATCTAAAAATGCAATATCTCTGTTGAAGATATCAACGCTGAGCAACCCATTGAAAGCGAGTTTGTCATGGACTTGTGTCAGAATCAGAATATGTCATTAAATCAGACATATGTCATTAAATATGAATCAGGAAAATGTAATTAAAATCCTGGCAAAATGCATTTAGAAGTGTGGTGATCGTGTAGAAATAATAATTCTGGAGATCAAGAGGTCGTCCGTTTTTTAATGATACTACTGCATTCTTCGTAGTTTTTCACTTTTTAAGTTAAGAAAATAAAAGTGTTTTATTTTTAAACGACCCCCGTAGTATCTTATTCATTTATTTATTTTACCATTGTTAATGCCATATAAGGTATATATCGATTGGACATTAGAATCTAATATTTGGAAGCATGTCTACGAATTTTGTGAGATAAGATATATCTCTGTTCACATAATTATATAATAGGCAGAAAATTCTTTCATGTTCCTAGGCGAGGAAAATATGTTTTTTAGAAGGCTGACGAACTTACGGGTGGGAATATTGCTTTTAGCATGGTATGTCGAGAGTATGCGCATTCAAGGGAAACAAAAGCACCGAGATCATCAGAACAAATTATATTAAACTACTTGTGAAAGAGGCACATTAATTCAACATTGCGGTAAATGGACAGGGATTGGGGGTTGATCAGTAGTGCTAGACATATTAGCTTGGAGGTATGTTTTGATTCTGCCAAATATTCTGATTCTATTGGTAGATAGGAAGGCCAAGATGTAGCAATAATAATCTGTGCATCAGCAGAGCTGACATTACAGAAGTGCACGACGCTCTCATCTGTGTATATTTTTTTGGTACAGTAAAGGGTGGTCAACTTATGACAACCTCCTTTGCAATGTCCTTAGTGTATACATTATGTCATTATTCTATTTCCTCATAAAGAAATGAATTATCTCTTGGTGACTTTACTCTCGGTCAACGTTTGGTTGTTATTGTTAATATAGCTAGTGATGTACAAGTGTGTTTTTATAAACTTCTGTCTCTGTTATTTTTTTAAAAGCAATTGATGGATCGGTATTGTACATCTAATTAACAGTTTCGCGATCTTTGTAAACAAAGCGTATTCATATAACGTTATTTTTCAGGAAATTGATCATTTGTTTGTGTGTAAAACTAGACAGCCAACCAGTCTGCCGCGACTGATTCTCTTTCAACATTATTCGTTGAATTCAATATGAAGTGTTAAATCTGTTATATCATTTCACCGAAGGGAGAGTAAATTAGCATAAACTTATTCTGCCTTATCAATCATACTTAGGCGGCTCAAAATCTTGGCATCTAAAAAAGCAAACGAAAACGAATCCGTTCTTAAGTTGTGTTTAAACGAGGAAAATGATATTGCAAAATTAAACGTGACTTACTAACGCACATACTATTAGAATTACTTATAGACAGTGCATTTATCTAAAGATCGGTGTTCATATATAACAATCCGACGAATATGTTATGTCGATCATAGTTGTGACGGACCAAATGATGCTATTTAAAACTGAAAAGTGGCAGATAAATCAACGACCTATCGGCAGGCGAAATAACATGAGAAAATCATAGGTTGAGCTCAAGTGTGACAGAACAACTGTTTACTCGGTTTACAGATCCTTTAAAACTGGACGCAAATAAAGACCCATCCAACGGCTCGCAGATATAAGAATTTAACTCACTACAGGAAATAACCTGAATATATTCCAGACAATGTTTTCGGATATGTTCACTGTATTATGAGCATACATTTACTACAAGTAAACCGTGACTAAATCTTTAGAATTACGATACATTTAAAGATTAAATAAAATCCTCTCAGTATGGTTATAGGATGGCTTATAAAATGGGTCGTGAACGCGAGTCACTGCATAAAGTTTGATAGTCCACCAGACCAGATTTATATTTGTTACTGGATCCACAAGATCAATACACAACATAAGAATTATCCATTATATATTTGTAGTAAACTTGGAGTGAATAAAAAAGGTTAATGTCCGTAACCATTTTACTAAGACAACATTTGAAAGATTAAAGAGAACTTTAATGGAATAACTATGTATCTCTTGAGGATATAATGTGTTAAGTGAAAGTAGGACACTGGGTTTATAAGAACTAACACTGAAGTAATCTGGCACAATATTAACATATTTTTACTTCAAACCATGGCGTTAGGGACTGATATATAATACTAGGATTGATTTGATTCGTTAGTCGATCTCTCAGGGTTACGTTTTAAAATAGATATTATCAGATTTCGATGATTATTCCTTTGCCTCAAAAGCTTTAATTTAAAAATAGTATTTACACATCTAAATGTCTATATTGAATGTATGTGTTTGATTCTGATTAAGTCACGCATATATTAGAAAGTTACGCTTGTCGTTTCTTCTGTTTCGATTGAAGCCAACGTATATAATGTTATTTTTATTTAACAATTGTATTTCAGAATTTATATTTATATTACTGCATACGTCTGCTAATCTGTTCATCTGCATGGTTGACATATCGTTCAAAGATGTAATAGGGTGTAAAAAACAGTTACAGTCTAATATGTAAAAGGCAAAATGGGCACGGACGTTTTTGTATGCCCGCAAAAGGTTTTTTGTGCATCGAAGTTCTCGCGTGAGTTAGATTGCGTGAGAATTTATGGCATGCTTCCCAGATTGCAATATCTCAGATTCGCAAACGGACACTGTCTCTATTTCTTTTCTTTTGAGTCTCACCCTTGCGTCGTCTAAGGTGTTTTTTTTTTTACTTTTTTCGTATTCAGCGAAACTTTTCGAACATTCGGCAAAGCATTCAAATCAGTGTACGTTCGAGTGACTATGCTAAAATTCGACGCAGGCAACTTCCACTTGCGCAGTGGCGACATCAGCTAACGCTTCGTCTTCTTTCCGTCTTATACTTTACGGCTTCGAGCCTTTTTGCTTACTTCCACTTTTTTAATCTCACCTAATTTTCATCCTTCGCGTTACTGGTTCCAGCCTACTACCAGTTTTTTTAACAGCCCTCTCCACACTGTTATCCCTTCACGGGGCTGTTTTTTTATTCCCACCCGTACTACATCACGGCAAAACACTCGGGAAACGCCGGGTACACCCGCTAGTCTACTATATACATCTCTCTAGTCCGTTTAAATGAATGCACGTGTATATATATATATATATGTGTGTGTGTGTATGTGTGTGTGCGTGCGTGTGTGTGTGTGCATAAGACCTTCGACAAAGGCGATGAATTTAAACAAGATCAGTATAGTTTTGAAGCTCAACGCTTCGGCCAAATGTCGAGAAATTGTCTAAAAACATGAAATCATTCACCTTCAACTGTTTTTTTCTACAAGAGTGGGTCGGTTGTTTCGCTTATATTTCCGAAAGTCATCTCCTATTTTCGATTGACTAGCCTTTATTTAAACCATCGCCACATCCGTTCATGCGATGGACCCAAACGACAAAGACGTTATTTTTTTCACTTTCTTTTCCTTTTTCGCTATGCTGGTTCGAGCCTGCCTGCCTACTATCATTTTTTTTTTTGGCTCAACACAAACCTGCAAACACCAGGACACCCATTCTAGTCTATAATATAAATCTCAAACTTCTGATAGTGTATATATCTCGCTAAGTCTTTCGACACACGCGATCAACACTGACAAAATTAGTATCGTTTGAAATCTCTATCTCTTGGACCACGAATATCTAAAACTCAGCCCAAACATTCATTTTTTCATCTTCTACTGGACCGTTTTGTACAAGGAGGCGTCACTTTTTTAGTTTATATTTGGAAAAGCCATCATACGCCTTGCAATGACTAGCATTATTTCGAACGTCGCCAAAGTCGTTTGTCGTTGTGTACACGGCTATTAAACCATTTTCACGTCCTTTTTTTCTCGTAGCGGTAAAGGTTCGAGCCTGCCTTCCTACTTACTCCTTTTAGCGTTCGCATGGGTCCTCGCTGTTGTTTTCATTTTTTTTTTTTATGGGCGAAGTTAATATTTTTTGTTTGAAACATTTTTAGGGCTCCGTTGATGAATACCCTTATCTTAAAACCTCTCCACACCCAGCTAGTCTTATACACTATAAAATTGCAAATATATGTGCAGGCGTATATGCATCTAAAAGTTTCAAGTTTCTGACTGAACGCCTATAATGCTTATATTTTTTGATCGGCATTTGCTTGGATTAATATTTTTAAAATTCGAAAACTTGATGACTTCTTTTTGGTAAAAAAATATCGTCAAATATTATCGTATTTTAATAATAATGCCGTCATTGCATGCTTAAATGTATCTGACACGTTCCAAGTGTCGTATTATCTAATAAAGGGAGGCGTCGTGTGTTATATCTAATCAGGGTTAACATTGGGTGATCGTCTAGTTGTTCAGTCTATTCGTTCATATGCCGTTGTGTGTGTGTGTGTGTGTGTGTGTGTGTGTGTGTGTGTGTGTGTGGGTGTGGTGCATGTATTATTATGTACCTTCATGCGTCGTCGATGTTGGTCAACCAGAATTCATCTCGCGTCTTTGAGGGGAGACTTATACCTGTTTTGGGCCGAAGATTTATCACTCCAAAACGATGGATTGGTTTTATAGTTTTTATTCACCTCCAGATGTCGACCGCAGAAGGATGGATGCGAATCTCTGGCTTGCCTGTTTTTTTTCTGTATCTCATTTCCACACATGTAAGCCGTCTGTCGTCTTCTATATCAAAACCCAATCTCTTGGACTCTGCTAACCTGAGCATGTGACTAACACGCATCCGATCAGCTGACCGTCACTGCCAGTCAGCGTGTCTACAATATAATTTACTCACCTCCCTCTCTCTCTCTCTCTCGATCCATTCTCCAATATCCCTGCCCCCATTATTCATCAAAATGTATGGCGAAGACATACATTTTCTACTACTCTCTTCCTACTAAGGGGGTCCTAACTATCCCCAGTGGCAAAGGAACTGCCGTACCATTATCCAATAAATCATAACATCTAATTAATAAAATAGCATCCGCAATTAAAACCATATGGCGCGAATCCTTGCGTTCTCGAAGGTCAACCTCCCTGTGACCCCATGGCCCCCCTCTTTCGCCGTAAAGTCACGCGTTCCCATAAGCACATGACTCTTAGGAGATCAAAGATTTTTTTTCTGATAACATTATAATAGCATTTCCTATGTCTCACGCATCCGGAGAAAAATCCCACTAAAAAAACAAAACGAAAAAAAAGATAAAAATTCCACCACCATTTCGAAAATTACAATAAATACTGAGTTAACTTTTGACTCTTCCAACAATTAAGAACTAGTTGATCCCTTTTTCTATTTCTTTCACTGCTTCAATTTTGTTTCTTTCTCTTTTCCACAATTATATTATTATTATTATTATTATTATTATTATTATTATTATTATTATTAATTAATTAACAACATGTTCTTACTTTTAAATTAATCATTATTTAAATAAACCCCACAAAGCAAAGATTCACTCCTCCATTCTGTAAAAACATGCATGTCAAAGAACAAGAAAACCTGCACAATACTGATTTGAGCAAACATCAATTACATAAAAAGAAAAAGAAAAAGAAAGTTTCTTATAAACATTCACAACGTCCCATCTAACCAGTAATAAAATTCCAACCAAAAAAAAAACACAGATTCGTGGAAACCCAAAATTGACCACGCCATAAAATTCTGAGGTTTGCTGCATCACATTTACCATTTCACAGGATATCAAAAATAAAATAATCACAGTCGTTTACAAAAAATATATAGACATTTACAATTAAAATACATAGTCGTTTCCAAAAAAAAAATAATAATAAATAAAACGCCTCATTTATAAACTTCCAGACAATCCTTCATCAAACAAAAATTCAACAACAAAAAAACAGATCGATGGAACTAAAATTGTCTACATAACCCAACACTGTTTTTTTAAGAAAAAAAATATCACATTTTAATTGTCTCTTTCCGATGCATGATATTTGATTATCGATGCTAACCGCGCCGTAATTTAAAATTAATATCGGGAAAAGAATACCCGATAGTATCATGTATGCCTCTTCTCTAGTTTAATTTCTTTTCTTTTCTTTAAACTTTCTTTAGAATTTCAACATACTCTGATTGAAATGAGAAGCAGCTACTAACTTCCCAAAGTGCCATCCAACGTCTGTTACACAGAACAAAGTGGTATTTATTTTATTTTCATTTCTTAAACATCCCCCGTTCTTAGACAATACTTGTGTTTTTTTTCTTAATCCAAAAACGTAAAAAGTTACATTATAACAATTAAAAGTATTTACACCAATGAACAACATTTTTCCCCACCAGAAAAAAAAATTCCTGAGAAAGACAATATACAATTAGAGAAAAAATTCACATTGGCAGAACCTGTCCATTGTCTCTTCACAAAAAGTCACAGAGTTTTACGGTATGAAATTGCAACACTTTAAGTGGGTGTAATTGTGTAACATTCTAATTCAATAACAACATGTTTTGATTGACGTGTTTCTCTTTCAATGTGGCAGGACATTTCACTCACACTGTAACTAAATTCATGTTTTATTCTCTTCTATTTTTTCTTTTTGTTTCACTCATTGGCTGTATATTCAAAATAAACAATTTATTATCTGTATCTCGATCGATATATCTGTTTTTTATTTAAATTTCTTTTATTCATGTCTTCTACACCGACGTGTTTTTTTCTTTATTTCTATTTGCTCATTGTCTGTATTAATATTTTTCTTTCTTCTGTGTTTTCAATTTTCATATTCAAAACCAACTATTCGTTATGTGTATGTCGATCGAGCTATCTATTTTTTATTTCTTCTATTTTTTTGTACCGTTCCCATTATTTTTCTTTTTAGTTTAGCATATAAATATATCTATATATAATTGTAATGTGTCTATTTTTCTTTTTTTTCATTGTGTCTATATATTTTTCACCGTGGTAACCTCCAGGTTCGTTTTTTTTCACCCTGGACTGGTCCATGAACACGGAATTTGTATTTTTATGTGTTATTAATAAGGATGGATGTGAATCTTTGGCTGGCGTGGTTTCTTCTTGGACTCATTTCCACACACGTCAGCACCCCCCCAATGGAGGGAAGGAGACGAATGTTAAGCCGTCTGTCGTCTTCTATGTCAAAACCCAATCTCTTGGACTCAGCTAACCTGATCACGTGACTAACACGCATCCGATCAACTGACCCTCTCTTTCGGGCAACATGTCTACAATATAATTTACTGACCTCCCTCTCTATTTGATCCATTCTCTAACACAAGCACATCATTTTATTTAGGTAAATTACAGCTATTTCAGAATGTTTTCATTGTGAACGGCTTACAACAGTAGGATTTCAGAGCTCATCTTTCATTGTTGTTTAATTATACTTACTTTAGAGCGTAAATAGAGTTTGAATTACGTCAGAAATATATAAGAAACATTCGTAATTGAGTGCATATTTTATTTATTGGATTAAAGTTGTGTTAAAGATAGTAAATAGAGAAAATATTCACATAAGTGTCAATTTAAAAAATAAATCAACAATTCATATTAGCACGGCCGTAAACTGATGAAGTAACAGGATGTATAAATGAATTAAAATGACTTGAATAAATATGACAGTATTTTATTTAACAAGGAACAACTTGGAATCTTAATTAAATTAAAAACTAAAATCGAAAAATGTCCGTATCTACATTAGATAAATGTTTATTATTCTGTACTTTAAATTAACAATATAATAAATAAAAATGAATACACAATAATCGAGTAATATATGAAACAAGTTAATAAACATCTGATCTGAAAATGAAAACATTACAACGTTGAAAAAATAGGTTATTTTTATTTATTTATTTATTTGAAGGGGAAAACGAATGAACACATATCCAATGCAATGGCGGAAAAAACTAAAAAACGGCTTCCAGTCTGTAGTTGAATAGGGGAAAACAATGGATGCTACAATTCAATGCTAGCAAGACTAAGCCTGTATTCTCTATTATTTCGAAGAAACATTCTCAACCCCATAGCCGTGCCTAATGCTACATAACGTAAAGTACTTTACTCAAACTTATCGGTTTAATGTTTACAGGCAGGTTAACATAAATTGGGGCATATACATTGATCGCATTGCCTTGGCTACTGCAAGGAAGAGGGGATCTCACTACTGTGTATGAAGTTAATTATCTCTGAGAGTATCATGTACTTTGTCTAAACCACCGTTCGCAGATGTATGCAGTACCGTTGCCACATTTGGGCTGGTGCATCTGATACAGCTCTTCGTCTCTGAAACATATATCTATATAAAAGCCAAGTACGTCCAAGGATGAAATACTGCTGCCATATATGGGCAGGAGCTGCTAAAACAGACCATCCTGCCTTAACAGAGTACAAAATAGTCTTCGTGGTTTAGTGGGGGATGCCCTTTTCTCGTCCCTGCAACCTCTCTCCCACAGAAGAGACGTTGCAAGCCTATCTTTGTGTTATCGTTATTTTCATGGCAGGTGCTCGACTGAACTCCAATCTCTGGCCACCCCCTCGCCAATATATTACGAAAAACACCCCTCTAGCTGAATCAACTGTCAAAAACTTTCCCCACTCTTTATCTATGCCTAAATCAAAACGTAGATTTCATGAACAAAGCTTCTTTCTTAGAACTGCACGAATGTGGAACTCTGTTCCGACCGCCTGCTTCCCACATGACTACAACCTGGATGTCTTCAAGTCCAACGTAAACAAATTCTGATGAACCGCCCCCTTAAGTAGACACTTTATTAAATCTCCACACTAACATACTGTACTTACTATAACCCTTATCGCTGAGTGGCTTCCAGGCCTTGATAAGTAGTGACCACCTTGTAAAAAAAAACAGCGTTCAATAAAGAGTCGCCATCCTAATAGATCCCGAACTATTCGCTAGACTTCAACCTTTGTCCTATCGACGAAATGTTGCATACGTCTGCCTGTTTTACAGGTGTTTAATAGAAGGAGCACCGACGAACTATAAGCGGAAATACCCTCGACAAGCCCGATAAGCTGTAAAATCTCCCTTTACTCAGTAGAGATCGGTAGATGTCAGTAAACCTTCCTTTAGAGATCGGTAAACCTTCTACTCTAATAGTTTATTTCCTCGACTGCTAGACTTTGTAATTGTCTTCCGGACCCCTGCTTTCCTGGCTGTTCTGGCAAGCAGAAGTTCAGGTCTAATGTAAATAGACATCTGACAGCTCAACTCCTTACATAGCAACCTTGTAAATTACGTAATAGATAGTAGCATCTTTCATCAAGGTGGCACTCTGTCTTGTTTAGGGTGAAATACAATATTAATAAAAATAATGAAAAGATATATTATAGATTATGTTTAAGGTTTTTTACAACAGGATTGCTTGATAATAATACATATTTGAAGCAATATCTTCAGGAAAAACATCCCCTGAAAAGCAAAAATTGATATCTGATGCCACATTTTCTAAATATAAAAGCCCCTCACCCCCCCAAAAAACCAAATACAAAATGTTCTTTAAAAATTATTATGTCGAAACTTTTATTTGTATAATATTAAATATGTGAGCTCCCAAATATTTGATCTTTTTCATTATTAGCTTCGTAATGTTTTCTATGCAGTTATATATGTAATTATAATTCTAGCTTTTTATATATGCTTTTGGAATAAATATTCAGTTTTAGATAATATACTTGGCTAAGGGGCATTAATACTACATTCTACAGTTTATATAATTTTAAAATGTAGCCGAGACATTTAAGAATATCTGGACATGTTATTTTTGAATAATAGTTGAAAATTTCTTAGATTAATACTTCCAACAGAACCCTACTTCATTTGGAGGCGATTTTAGAAAACGACAATTATTCAGAATTTAGACAGGCTGAATAGTGTTGTACAAATTTAATGATCATTTATTACCTTTTTTGGGTCGATCGTCTATACGAAAAGTTTTTCAAATTATGTAATATTTTTTAGCTAAGAAGGATTGATTGTGTGTGGGTTTTTGGGTGTGGGTGAAAAGCATGAACAAGCCGTATGTCTAAGTAGCATTTTCCCTACTTTAATTATATCATAAAATTCCGGGGCATACGTCCACATAAAAAGAAAACCTACATTTAAGATGTGATTGGAATAATGAAATGCTATAGAAATGCCCATGTCATGTACGTAAATACTCATTTTACGTTAAAATTATATGCGAAACTGAGGCTTCATTATGAAGTCTAATGTAATTGTTGCTTTTTACGAACGGAATGGGTTTTCCTTTTAATGTATTCATTTTTATGATAGTGTTAGTTCTGTTTCTATGCTGGATATTTATAAGAAATAAATACGTTTCATTTGTAATGTATTTATGATATCGTGCAGGGTTGTTCCCGCTCGCAATTTATAAAAATGAAATTCGTTTTTCATATTATTTGGATTTTTCATTTGGAGTGTAATTTTTTACATGGTTTGGGTCGATGTGACCTTCAATATTTTTCGCGTGTATCTTATTGAACTCGTGAAATTATCTATCGAACTCTGGAATACGGACGGAGTTTCGAACGAATCAGTTCATTTACTTCCGTTAACAATGAATGGGACTTAATAAGTCTCTATTGTATTATTTGGTCCCCACACTTAGAATGTAACCTTTAACCTTCTTGGTTATTACCTTATTAGTTTTATAATTGAATTTTTCCAATTAGTCTAACTACTACGCCACGGTTCCTTGCAGACACTTCTTTTTCATGATGTTCTGTAATTGTAAATATCACTATTTATTTATACAACCATTTTCTGATAAGCCAATGTTTTTTTTCTGTATAGATTAAGACATACTTATGAATATACATTAAAATCTTTTGGAATATACTTAACATTATGGGGGAGTTGGTGGTTATGAGAACACAACCGCCACTTTCTTTGCTGGCGAGGTTGTTAGAGTAGTATCTTTTTTGTTGTATTGAAACCATCGTCCTATTTTCTTCCCCTCTGTTTCATTTTAAATATAAACGTGTTATATCTCTTTTGTGATCAGTAGACCAGGATCGCACGAAATACCAGCACTTTCTATTTTGGTGGATGGTGATAGTCTGGTGAAAGAAAACTGCCTCGAAAGCATTGTATCATCCTCCTTCTTTACCGTAGTTATAATGAAATATCTTTTTTTTATAGTTATGAGTTTAGACTTCGTAGGATGTAATAAATCGAATTATCAACACCATTTCTCTTTATATGCTTACTTAAGCATTTACACGTTTGGGTATGCTGTAAACACTCAACACATTGCATAATTATATGTTTTTTTGTTCTACTGTGCTGCCATGGGGTTGTACAATACGTCTTATTAGCATTATTGTATAATATATGGTAAGAGAATAGAGGTAACATTATTTTTTATTCAAGTTACCGTTGTAAGCAATTTATAAATATGAATTTCGGCAGAATATTTTATCTCTTTGGCCGAGTTTTATTTTTAAAGTAATTACTCATCTGAGGCTGGTAAAATTGGGGAGATGGAATAGAATTGCTCAGAATCAATTATTTTGTTTCTATTCGGCATTGCCTAAAGGCAATAAATATGAGAATGCGTCGTTACATGTAGCGGCAATATCTGCAATCTCTGATCTACATTCTCTCCGAAAAGTAAAACAAGAAAGAGGAATTAATTAGGTAAAATAAACAAAAAGGAATAGGGAGACAGACAGTAAACGAATTTAGGTAGAAGAAAATGCACAGTGACGACTGGAGATAGGGGAAATAGAAATTTTGATATAAAGATATTATACACAGGATACCTCTTACATTATATTTAAGGTGGCAATGAGAAAACCTGGATACCCATTAGTTATTATATAAAGCACACCTGGAAGAGCACTTGTCATTATGGATGTAATTATCCCGAATTAAAAAAGGCGAAAAGACAAATTATCCTAAACTTTTAGATTATAAACAAATGACTCATAATAACAGATTTTTTAAAGATATAAATATTTTATCGGTTCTGGTAAATACATGGCCAAATTAAAAACAATTTAATAATACGTAGGCATAAACCATTGAAGACTAAGCTATAATTAAATACATACGTCAAATCTAAAAGGGGCAACATGTATCTGTAAATTTGCCATCAAGACTCAAGAAAAATTATAATGCAATAACATATGAGCTTGAAGATTCCCTTCGTCCTTAATTAAGTCTATAAAAAGTGCAAGTTAAATGTAGAATGATTTAATACCTACTAGATTCGATCTCTCATTCAAAATTAGACGTCCTAGACAAATATTTATATATATATATATATATATATATATATATATATATATATATATATATATATATATATATACAGCAAACTGAATAATAAGTATCAAGAAAGCTGTATTTCCCTCCACATTAAGTACGACCTTTTGTCATATTTGCTTTCGTGGGAGGTTTAAAAACAACGCTATTTCTGCAAGTCTTCTTTTGTTTTACATTGACCACATTAAATTTGAACGCTTTAGATTCCGGCCCCGTCATGGAGTAGTGGTTACATGTTAGATTATCTTCCACTTTCTTTTCCGCCATCACGTAACATTTTCGAGTCTGCCTACCATATACTACCTTTTTCTTGCCACACACACAGCTGCAAACAACCGGACAACGGCGACCACCCAGCCTAGTCATATATAAAATAACATATGTGAGAAAATGATATTGTTTTTGCACCAACCTAATAAATAATACTTATCCCATTCTAAAAACTAAAAGTTTTGAAGCTTTTGAATATCCGTTTTGAATTATAAGAAAACTAAATGGATATTTTTTTTTATAAAGCGATTGTCGTTTTCTTTGACATAATATGTTGTCTATAGAGATTAATAGTACCTATTTACTATGCCTCCCCACGGGACAGAGTTAGACACCAGGGTCGTTTTTTAACGTGGAGAAAAGGTAAAAAAATAAAAATTGTCTCAGTCGTGAAGGATTTCTCCTCCACTGAAAGAGAACAAGAAATAGAAGTGCAGCATCTGAAGAACAGATACTACACTTTGATCTTGACCAAAAGGCCAAATCAACTGATTAATAGTAATCAAGGGTGATAAAGTACATTTCGTTGCGTTAAACATTATAATTAAATCCATGCCGATTTCGTATTTATTAATAAAGCGATCTACCTAAAGGCTTCAAAGATGGAAATATGTTTCCATGGAAATAAAGGTAGGATGTATATAGTTTTTTTTTTAAATGTCGTATATATATATATATATATATATATATATATATATATATATATATATGACATAGTAGAAATATATAGATATAGAGAGAGGGAAACAGACAGACGCAGACAGGCAGGCAGACAGACAGACACAGGCAGCGACAGAGACAGAGAGACAGAACCTGTCAGACACTTATGTACCGAAATCTACATAATATAACAGTCTTGATGACTACAGCACCTGCGATAAATGAACATTTCTGATCATTGTATTGTACGATTTAACACTATTCATAAATATATGCATACATATATATATATAAATAAATATATATATATATATATATATATATATATATATATATATATATGTATGTGTGTGTGCACGCGCGCGTGTGTGTATGTGTATGTGGGTGTTTAAACTTTTAACTCAATAAAGGAAAAACTTCCTTAATGGTAATTTTTCTAATTTATATTATTAGAAAAAAACTCGCGTACAATTGCTTCAGCCCAATGTGGTCATACATGCATTAATTAGTTTCTTATCTATAATTTCGCACAATACATTTTACGCATTAGCGCACACAAATGAAACAAATTTTCAACGTTTGTGTCTACACAGGACTTTAAAAAAGGAAGAGACGTTATGGATTATTATAATATTATTCGCTTGATGTATTATATATTTGTTTTGGATGTATGATAAATACCTGTTAATCCAAAAAAAAACTGTTAGAAGAAAAAAAAAAACTTTAAAAATTAGTTTCGTTTATATGCGTTGATAAAATTGCCCTAGTTGTTCAAAGTCATAATTTATAAACTGTTATACACATGCATGATAACACTTGACTTACATCAGAACAATGTATAATCCTATAACTTTGGGGTTTTGTGTAATGATATTGATGTAAAAAAAGGAAATACATTTTTTTTTTATATATGCGTGGTGGAATTGCATTCGTCTGCAAAAGAGTTAGCTATTTACACTTTCTATTAACCATTAATTTTAATTAATTCCCTATTAGTTACCGTCGCTAGTATAGAACAATCAAACGAATAAACAAACAAAACACATTATTATAATAGGATAATATATTTAATCATAAAATATTTTCTAATAAAAAAATAATAACGGAAAAGAAAATGGATAACATAAAAAATAATAAAATATAGCCAAAAAGTAATAATAAAAAATAAATTATACCCAGTTATCTACACAATAAAATAATCACATCTGCAGCCCTTGTCTTTTTCACCATCTCAGATAATACTGTGGTTTATTTATGTTTTTTTTAAGAGAATGTTCTTTCGCCCAAATTTAACCAAGGTTGCATACGACTAATTTAGCCGTCTATTTTTTGTTTATTTTCCCTTTCTGTTCCTTTTGGCGTTTCGGTCTTTCCACGTTGCTACCAGCTTTTCGGACTTCCATAACTCTCTCTCTCTCTCTCTCTCTCTCTCTCTCTCTATATATATATATATATATATATATATATATATATATATATATATATATATATATATATGTATATACATGGATATGCACATTAGGGGAGGTCGATTTTGGAACCACGGTTACTTCTACAGAGAAAAAGATGTAAACTAACCTAAGAAGTAAAAGTGCAAAATATTTTTCTCCAAAACTTTACCGTTTTATGAGCAAATGAATTTAAACATTGAAATAATCGTATATTTTGGTTTTACACCGGTGTTAAGTGATAGAAGTAATAGGTCAAATTATGACCGGGGTTGAGAAAAGTCTGAAGCAAATATGTTAAATAATATATATTTCTTACTTTCGAGGCATTTTGAGTAAGGTAGCTAATAATAAATTTAAAAAAAAGGCTAACACTGAATAATATCTAATTTAATTTACAATGAACTTAACACAAACCCGGTCTTTTTTTTACTGGTACAATTTTCAATCTTCACCGGAAAAAATCAAAACATTTCCTAATTCACACACGTGTTTACTAGTTTGCATTTCATGTATTGTAATACATAACTATCAAGAAACGGAAATATTTTTATAATTCTTATAAAACAATTGTATTATTATTTTTATAATTATTTGTTTATTTCAAAGATATTTTATAATTGTAAAGATATTTTTTCATTCGGAAGTTGTTTATTTTACGTGCCTCTTGCCGTTAATATCTTGCCGTTAGCAGTTTGATTTGTAATTCAGTAAGTGAATATTTATAATTTTATATTTTATCATATTTTATTTTTTCTCTCTCAATTCTTACTTATTTATATAATTCGACAATTTCCGATATTATATACGTTTTTCAGATATTCCTTTTCTAAAATGGTTGGGAAACAAACCAAAATTTCTACTCGCATTGGAGATACGAATAAATTTGCTGGTGCACCTTCTATGCTTGATAAAACAGAACCCCCCCCACATATCGACAAGTCATACAGCACAGTTATTTCCTGGAACATATACATCCAACCTCAAGTAAATCTGCGCTTTCAAAATTAATAGCCGGTGAGATAATTGATATTTGGAAAGCAGTTAATCCACGCTTACCGCTGTTAACTGAATTGTATATTGTGAATTAATTGATAAAATATCTGCTTTAAAAAAGTAAAACAGATAAATAGAAAATCTTTCTCATCATCTGCAAAGAGCATTCTGATAAAGAAACTCGACACATTGTTTGACATTTCTTCTTGCCGTTGTCAACCGCCAATTGTGAGGACAAAAATGTGAAATGTAAACAGGAAAATTGTCAGACCAAACACATAATCTGTAATTGGCCCCTCAAACAGAAGGTAAGTTTATTCTTCTATTTTTCATTCTTTAAGACAATGTCATACACATTTTAAAGTAAATGAATTTCTAATTTGTATTTTAAGTAAACAAATTAAAAAACTCATACTTTTTCGTTTTATGTGAAATTGCACGAAAATTCAGTGTCACATCTCGCATCCAATATGTGTCAAATTTGATTTTTCAGGTTCCATTAGAAGACAGAGGATATCTAAAAGACCAAAGAAACAAAATAGGATCTAAGGGCACTTTTCAACTTGGTCCTATAGATAAAGCTTCCATTAAAAATATAAAAGAAGTGCAGTGTTAGTAGAAATAGGGAACCAAGTTGGTTACTCTTCTGTTGCCTCAACATCTTATGACCAGAATGTTTCCTCTTCCCAATAAGAGAATAGCGATGGACAAGACAAAAATTTGGAGCCAGACAGATATTGTAAGAGTGATTACAGCCAATTAAAAATTCCACGGTATGCTATTGAACTAATCCGAGGTGATGTTTCTTCAAAATTAGGAACGACTCTGGCAAATGCCTTCTTTTTGGATTTACATGCTATGGGCCTTCTCAACACAAGTATAAACATTAACAACATCATCCCGGATAAATCGAAAATAGACAGAGAAGAAGAAAAAAACTAAAGAGCATACCCTTCAAAAGCACAATGAAAAAATTGAAAATCTTGTTTGTATTGGTGTGGATAGTAGGCATGACAAAGACACTTTGTTTTATCAGGAGGTGGTGGAAGCGAATGGAGAAACACAAATAAGGAAAGTTAAGGGACCAGAACGCCATTTGACATTAACAGCGGAAATAGGCTGTGATAAAAAAGGGAGTTATCCCTAATACTAATGCAACTGGTGTTGTTTTAGCAGAATAAGTTGCAAATGTTTGAAAAGAATATAAGAGTGAGACTACATTGAAGGCTGTGCTTTTAGACAACACCAATTCAAACACTGGCTGTGAATCTGGGTTTGTCACATCTCTAGAAAAATATTAAACAGGAAGTTACACACTATTGGTTGCTCCCTACATCAGAAGGAGCTTGCTTTCAGGGTGTTATTTAAATGGATCGATGGTAATACATCAATCCCAACATCATTTACTGGGCCAATTGGAAAACTGTGTTGTAATAATTACAATCATTTTCCCCAGGTTGAATTTCCACCAATAAGTAGTCCTTTGGATATCAATTATTCTGTACTGGTAGGCATTGATGATCTGAGTGGCGACCAAAGACTACTTTTGGAATATGCAGTAGGAATTTCACGGGGAAAGGTTGATCCAAAACATGCTGCATGGAGGATTGGGCCTTTAAATCAAGCCAGATGACTAACTCTAACGATTCGACTAATGTGTTTATGGACCCGACAGATTTATCCTCAAACACTGTTTGATAAAATTCACACATTGGTTAAATTTATTGTTGAAGTGTATGCAGTTAATTGGTTTGAAATTAAAAGAGACAATAAAGTTCATAACCAGCAACTATACATAGTCTATATGATTCAGAGAATTAAGCAGCAGCCACAAGAAATCCAAACAGTTGCATTTAAAAATATTCAGTACAATGCTTTTGCTCTATTGCCAGAAAATATTTTGTATGCAATGGTCAAATCAGATGAAATAGAAGTGAGGGAAGAAGCTATAAAAAAAATTGTAACGATTAGGTAAGTAAACATTTTTATATAAAAATAATGAGATTGTTTACATTGATTTATATGTTCATTTTTAAATGTTGTTGAAATTTTATCATTAGAAAAAATTCAAACAAGTAGAATCCATTTTTAAAGTTAATTGCTTTTTTTTCTTTCAGGAGTGCAAAATCATGTCACAAAAGGTTGAAAAAAATTTCAACAATAAATTTCAAAGCTTCACATTGGTGCCATTTAATCAACTTATCTCAAAGTGGAGTCTGCGAGCCTGATTTTACAGAAGAATGTTCAGATGAGGAACTTCAGGATTCATCGTTGAGTTGGAGGAAACTAGATTTTCCTGATTTACCTGCACATTCGCAAAGTGTCGAAGGGGCAGTTAAGTTAACTACAGAGGCTTCTCAGTTGGTCTATGGATTTGAAAGAAGACACAAGCATATTATTGCAAAAGTGTTATGTCGAGAAATGAGGCCTTCTTTTAATTCAAAAGGATCTTATGTGGAACACTATGAAATGATGCAACAATAATCATTGCTAACATTTGTGTGTGGTTTGACTATTTTTATGAATCTGTTTTAAAATTAGTGTATGATTTGAATCTAAGATTGTCTATGATCAATATAGGTAGTGGAGCAGTATTAATTAAAAATTGTAGTTTTTAAAAATTGATACACTTATAAATTCCAAGCACATTTCATTCTATTCCTTCATTAGTAATTATGACCTTTCACATTTTTATTTTAATTTTATGTTTTATGGAAATCGTTCCAGACAAGGCATGAAGCAACTTTATGTAAGGATCTAAAAAATAATATTTTAAGGTCAAAATCTTGCTAATAATATGCATAAGATGGAAAAGATTCTGACCCATTATGACTTGCATCCTCAGTTTATGTTGTCAACTTAAGATTATATGCAACCGGGAGGGGGGAGATTCACTTTTTAATATTAATTTTAATATATTTCTTTCCTTTTTTCTAAAATGATTAATCTAATAAATTTGTTTGGACTGAAATTGTAAACTTTTATAAAATTGTCTAAAATGCAACGATATTTTCAGCGCGTCTAATGAGACAATCTTTAAAGTTAAATGCTCATCCAACCATGAAAGATGGCAAGCTATTTTTTTTTATATTAGTACTCACCGTACCAGCACATAACTTTCCCTGCGTAGAAATTTTTGATTTTCTAGAAAAAGTTAAAAATCGGCCTCCCCTAATGTACATATATATTTATAAATAACGATAAAACGTATGGAAGTATACACACACACACACACACACACACACATATATATATATATATATATATATATATATATATATATATATATATGTATATATAACACGGAAATTACATAATTGTCGTTACGGAAATAACATAAAAATAAATGGCTCTGTTTACACATTGAGCTCTCATACCCGGATTTCCTCCTGGAATTATTCCATTATAACACTATATATATATATATATATATATATATATATATATATACATACCTATAAGTCCGTATGCCTTTGGTGTGTAGTGAGATTCATATTAAAAACACTATTTTTCTATTTATTTAAAAAGAAAATACAATTTTCTTATATATGAGTTATCGAATTGCATTCATTAGCAAAAGATCTAACTAATTTGCATATTCTTTTAAACATTCATTTTTAATTAATTCCCTATTAGTTTTTTTCAGTTTTCTTATAGGGTGATAATCTTTAGTTAACTATTACGGGTAATTATATTCATGCAGATATTCTACATGATTTATACTTGCGAAATATTTGCGTAAAAAGCTTACAATGAACACAAAATCGTTTCCATATATATTTATGTATACGTATATATTTTTGTTTCATCTATCTGTCTATCTATCTATCTATATATCTATAAAAGTGAACGTGTCTGTCTGTCTGTATGTGTGTGTGTCTGTCTGTGTACATTTCCCTACGCAATAACTCTGTCAATTTTTAGTCTATAGACTCGAAATTTGAAATACCGGGTACTGAGATTTGGGAAAATCGATGTGCCAGAAATTTGGCTGTTAAGGGGTCAAATTTCAACGATTTAGCCTTTAAGAACTCTACCAAACTCCTCCGACAATTTTGGGTCTTGACACTTGAAATTTTGGATATAGGTTCCCTGAACCTGGATCTAATTTAATAAAGTGATTTGAGCCCGAAACTATAAATTTTAAGGGGTCATAATAGGGGTCAAATTAAAAAAAAAATTACTCTTTTTTTTTGCTCAGCATACACCTTTAAACACCCGGGCAACGCCGGGCTGAAATGCTAGTATATATATATATATATATATATATATATATATATATATATATATATATATATATATATATATATACATGTCGATGACTACAAATATATTTTAAGCCCCCTCTTTTGGTAGAGCACTGTCGTAAATAATCTCACCTGCTACTTAATTGGCTGAAAATGCGAGGCTCGTTGCTTGTTTTTTTACGAACAGCCGTTTTGAGCACTATAAAAGTGGTGGCGGGTGTCTATTTAAATAGATATTCCGACGAGTTATTTACGGACGTTGATTCCATGGTTGAGTGGGAGAACTGCCGACTATCAACACGACGGTTCTTGGTCCAATTCTTGGCTTGGGAGAGCTGCAAGTCTAGCGGCACTGATGAGTTGTGATACAACGAAACAGGATTGTATGTCGATGACTACAAATATATATATATATATATATAATATAAATATATATATATATATTTATACATGAAGGTAAAACGTACACAATAGACACACACACACACATATATATAAATATGTATACTTGTTAACTTCTTTTTTACATGAGCTTTATTATGTCGCTACACATCCATGAGTATGTTTCGATTAGCCAACCAAAAGTAACTTAAGAACGCTTTAGCAGATACTGCTTATATAAAATTTAGTCCCAATGAAATTATTACCGGAGTTTACAATCACAAAGTTTAGCAGGATGTACCATCAGGTGGGTGAAGTGTTGAGAAATTATGTTCAACAAAGATGGCGGTGAAGAATTAGTGAAGTTTAAGGGGGAAACATTCATTTTAAATAATATAGTCAGCCATTTTCTTTAATGTCAAATACAGTTCCATTAGTGTATATCAATTTTGACTTGCGTTGACCAAACTTAATATTAGCACCTTGGTTAAGGGCAGCCTGCACAAAAATATGTCTTACTTAAATGTAAGTATGGAAAGAGCATTTTTTTAGAATACCGTTACAAATTTCACCTTTATTATTTTTAGTGGTATTTTAGCATCGCCTCTTTTAAAGACAGCAATTTGACTACCCTCGACAAGTTTGATTAAATGAATCTGTGGATAATGGTTTGAATAAAAATTAATAAAATCAGACTCCTTGATGATAACGTGTGCTGTAGCACCACAGTCTACAAGGAGAGTGTTTAGTTCATGGTATTGTCAAAGTTATATGTGAAAGAAACGTATGTTCTTTATCAAAGTTCTCAACGTTTTTCATGGAATCCATTTTTAAGCTTTCATATCGACATTGGAAACCTTTGTGCATGGGTCGTCCACAATTATAGCAGATAATTTTATTCTTTTTCTTGGAAAAGTCATTTTGGGGGAAAACATTGCGGTGAGATTCGTAATTTGGCGGTGTCTGTTTTCGAGGAACATGTTTGAAATTCATGATATTGCTAGAATTATTATTGTCCACGAGCGTCCGTTTCGTCTCTTCGTGATTGCACAATGCCACTTTAAATTCACTAAAATTTATGGGTTTGTCGTTTTGCGTTATAACAGTTGTAAATGATTTAAAATCGGCTCGAGGTCCTCTCAAGGTCAATGATATTAACAGGCTATCGCTTATAATTTTACCTGAGAGTTTTAAGACATGTGTGTCTGCCCTTATAACGTAGTCGGTAATTGTTTAATCCTCGTTACGTATTACAAATGTTAGTTCTGTATAATTGCCGGTTTCCTTTTTGATAACTAATGCTCTATTTATGGTTTCCGTCCATCATCCAAGGCATCTCTTATAATCAGAGACAGACTCCTATCGTCTAAGCATTGAATTATTCTGCAAAAACAGTCGACTTCTTTTTGAGAAACTCAGGGTCGTTACATTTCTCTGTTGGAAATTGTATATCTTTATATAGTTTCCAGATCCTAAGGTACCCCAGAAATTTTACCTGCCACAATTAGAATTTGTTTTCCGAACCGTCAAATAAAAACCATGGCTGGGCGCATAACCTATTAAGTGTTGAAACATAATGTTGAACAAAGATGGCGGAGAAGAATCAGTGTAGCCCCGATCTTGAGTGTTAAGTAATTACCAGTCACAAAGATGGCGACGAAGAATCAAATGCAGGTTCGTGACAGAGACGACGGCAAACTGATTGCATCTAAAATTCGTGACAGAGACGACGGCAAACTGATTGAATCCAAAATTCGACAATTTTTAAAGGATCTTTGGAAGCTGCTGATTTTGATTATAAAAACGATCGTCGAAATCATTGGTGACATATCCGTAGTAGGAGTCAAAACACTTTAACAACCTGCCAGAGAAAATAAAAAAAAGATAACAGCATTTAACATACGAGAAAAAACAGAGGCCGAAAAAAAAAAGAAAGCGGGGGAATAAAAAGTGTATATCACTTTAATAAATTAAATAATTTTAGTTCATATATATATATATATATATATATATATATATATATATATATATATTCTTGTATATATATATGTGTGTGTGTGTATGTGTGTGTGTTTGTCTGTGTGTGTATGTATGTATGTATGTATTCCACCGCCAGACAGCGTCGCCGCTAACAGGAACCATAATAACTAAGGAAACGGAAGTCAAAGTCTCGAGTTTCGCTCTCATTCGGGCTCGTCAGTTCAACATATCCGAATCGGGATTCGAAACTAAAGCCTCTTGCATGAGAGCCGAGCCCTCTGAACACTGATCATACGCGCCACACATAAGAAAGTATATTAACTAACACAGATTAAGAAACCTTCTGGAAATCTGACAGTGGTGTTTAATTATAATATATATATAATATATATATATATATATATATATATATATATATGTATATATATATATATATATATATATGTATAAATATGATATATATATATATATGTGTGTGTGTGTATATGTGTGTGTGTGTGTGTTTGTGTGTGTTTAGGTAGACAAATTGGAATCAAAATCGTGAATCGGAAAGACCGGAAAGTTTTGAGGGTATACGAATCGAATCGGAAAAATGTCAGCCTAAATTCCGATTCTGAAATTGATTCTTTTAATTTGTTTTCAGAGTTAATTTTCCATTGCTTGTTCTGATGATTAATCTGAGTTGTTTTTAAACTATTACTAAATATAAACTAAATAAGATCTAAATAAGATGAAGTTTTTTATTTGCGTAAAATAAACGGAACTTCGCGATAATTCACTGGGAAAATTCCAAGAGAATGCAGTTTATTTACAAGGCATCGAAAAAAATGTTTAAAATTATGGACAATTTTTTTCATGAAAAATAATAGCAAGCGTTATTACTAATGAAATAAAACTTGTATATAAAAAAGTTGTTTTTTAATCTTTAAATTATCTATTGTATGGGTTTGTGCTTTTGTCCTATTGGGGTTTGTCCGGTAAGTTGTTTTCAATCTCCTCTCTCAGAATTAAAAAACATGACAAAGAGTTGGCAAAACGTTGAATTGAATTTGAAAATGAAATGCATTTGTGAATTTTAATGCTTCCGTATAAAACACTTTTAGGATCAAATTTTCTTTGATTCTGCCTTTATCATTTACTCATGCTAAGACTGATGGATTCCTGGGCGCCAGATGCCGTCTGATGCCCGATCACATGTCCAAGTATGTTTTCGCATCTACTAGCCACAGTTCTAGATGACGTTTCTCAGAAAGTTCACACGTCAAACGAATAGGTAAGTTTTATTTGCATGTAGCCGTTTTGTCTGACTACCCTGTACTCTGAGTTATTGTGCCTTCCTCTAAAATATTAAAAATATATATGAATATCTCACAATGAATTTATCAAAATCTTGAATAATAAACATAAAAGGGAAACAAATTTCAGCAAATTACAAAATAAATTATATCTACATTTAAATATATACTCCCCAATGATAATCACGTGTTTGGGAGATATTTGTGAAATTATTTTAGAATTTAGGTGGAGGGTGAGTAGCGCATATGAATTTAGGGAAATCATTGAATAAATATCGATTGAAATTAGCTCGTAGTCGACGAGTCTTTTTTTCAAAACGCGGCTGCCCTTTCGCAAAATTATATTTAAAAAAATATCTTAATAAGTTAAAGGTTCTTTAAAACCAAATAAAATCGACTTTTTTAAGTTATGAAGACGCTACAGTTTTCATGTTGAGTGTTCTTATTTACTTGCCTCCCCTAGAGGGTAAAGTTAGATATAAGGTCGTTCTTTTTTATGGGGGGAATATCCAGCTCAAAAAGGGAACTCTGTTTGGAACATACATAAAAAATGATTCAGACTAAAACGATTTCTCCTTCATTGAACGAGAAGAGAGTAGGTGAATGTCGCACCAGAAGAGATACTACATTGTGTTAACGTTTCCATCGATGTAATCTCCGACCGAAATTCTGTGCAGATTCTCGAGTTCAACAGAAAAATTTCCGAGTTTGAGAAAACAAAACAGAACAATTAGTATATTATATAGTTTTTCTTTTAATTGAGTAAGGGGTGGGGCCCTATTCTTAAAACAATATCTCCCGCAAGAACTGTGCTAAAATGCATTTTCAATCAATATTTATTCAATAATTGCCGTTTTTTTCCAAGATGGCGACAATGTCCATTTTCGTTCTCCTTTCTTCCGTTCCTTTCTTTTCTGCTCCCGAATATACCTAAATTTAATGTAAAATGATAACTCGTTTTCGGTACATTCTACTTGTTTTACAGCAGTTAACTTCACACTAACCCCAAAATCAGTAAAATCATAAACCCAAGTAATTGTTTTATATTTTGTAACATGAAATGAGATCTATTGTGATCGAAACCGTGTGAACATCGTATCAAGATATGACTGTATTTTTATAAAGAGCATTAACAATAATATATATATATATATATATATATATATATATATATATATATATATATATATATATATATATATATATATACAAGCTGTACCCGGCCACGCGTTGCTGTGGCTCAGTTTGTTAAAATAGTATACATTCCTCATAAAAAATTGCATTTTGTATTGTGTATTTACTTCATAATTTTTGCAATTTTTTATCAATAAAAGTTGTTTTTCCCCCATGAAATGGTGAATTCTTTACCATAAATTGTTAGGGTTTTTTTTTTTCAGGACAACTTGTACTTTTTTGGCAGTAAATATTTCTTTTTGAAAACAGAATTTATATTATAAAAAGTAAAGATGAATGTTTTATATGAACACTGTAAATACATAGGTGAAAGTAGAGAAAAGTTAGATTTTTTGCTATCCAAATCTAAGGGAGGCATCATTATATGGTCGAACAATTGTTTCCGGAATGGGAAAGAATAAATTTACCAAAATTTATATTTATTAATTCCGGAAACGATAAATTAAATTAAAAAAATTACCAAAATTACATTTATTACTCCCTTAAACTAAAATTATCATTTATTACTACCATAAACTTGGTAAACCGATGTTACTGGAGAAAATGAATCTTGACAATTCAAACACATATTTAAAATTATTTATTTGTTCCAAAAAAAAACACACACACACACAAACGAAAAAATACACACACAAAAAAAAACTAATAAATGTTTTGGTTTTAATCTGGTTTTGAAATAGCGATCGCTCAGGTTAAACTATTATGAATATGTCATTTCAATTTTCTATTTTTAATAATAAAAAAAAATTGTTCCATGAAAAACTTTCCTGTTCTCATCAATTAAATCGAAACATTTCAAATTAAACAATTACGGATATATATTCTCTTTCACTTTCTTTATTTACTTTTTAAAGCTACATTGGACTTTTATAAAATAGCGTGTTTGGGGGCGGGGGTTCGAACAAATAAATAATTTTTAACATTTTGTTTGAATTGTCAAGATTAATTTTCTGCAGGAACATCGATTCACCAAGTTTCTGGAAGTAATAAATGATAATTTTAGTTTAATTTAACGTTTCCGGAAGTAATAAATATTAATTTTGGTAAATTTATTCTTTCCCTTTCCGGAAGCAATCGTTCAGACATATAATGATATAATAGATTTGGATAGCAAGTGCCTGAAAAAAAATGGCGTCTCTAATTTCGGCAATAAAGTGTAGAAGCACCCCAGATATTTATGGGTCGCTATTTTTGCCATAAATTGTTAGGTGAAAGTTTGTTTTGTTTTCAGTAAAACTTGCACTTTTTTTTTAAAATAAAGTTGGTAGTGAACGTTTCTTTTTGAAAAGATAATATGGTACTCCTTGGGCATAAAAAAAAACACGCATCGCTCCTTTTCTGACGCAAACATACGTAACACTTTTTTTATATTTACTGACGTTGTCGTAGTAACTAAACGATTATTTGTCACGTTATTTATTTTGAAAAAAAGTTTTACTCTTTATGAATATTAAATGAAAAATTACTAAACATTTATTTTTTTTCAAGAGAGTGTACAAATTACTTTTTTGGTCAACAGCTGTTAAGAAAATAAACAACAAATACTCCCATCATAAATTCTTTTGGAAAACAGAATTTGGTACTCCTTGGGCGTTGAGTTCCATAACGACCAGCATAAAAAACACGCATCGCTCCCTTTCTGACGCAAGCGCACGTAATACTTTTTTTTTTATTTACTGACGTTGTCGTAGTAACTAAACGATTATTTGTCTCATTATTTATATTGCAAAAAAGTTTTACTCTTTATGAATATTAAAAGAAAAATTACTAAACATTTATATTTTTTCAAGAGACTGTACAAACTATTTTTGGTAAACAGATGTTAAGAAAATAAACAGAACAAATACTCCCATCATTAATTAATTCTGCAAATAAATAAAATGTTGGTTTAGTGTTTAACCCTTTGGACAACGCGCGGCTGAATTCGGTCACCACGATAGTCGGTCGAACCCTAGACTAATTGGAATCCGGTGTGTGGGGGGGCGTAAATTCTGTATGTATACCATTCTTTTTAATTTTATCTTTTGTTCAATTTTTGTGTGGGCTTTTAGCGAATTTTTCGCGATTTTTTTTGCATTTTGGCTAAATTTGTTAGTTTGCAATCGCTAAAAGCCCACACAAAACAGATCGTAGTAAATCAATCCCTTTTATTAGAACACTCAAGGGAAGGACGGAACAAAATTATTGCCAGTATGTTAGGAAAAGGTTCTATTTTTTTACAATATTTTAAGCAGATTTGACACTCAGTTACCAGATTTTTATGGGTTGCTCGTAAACTTACGATTACGCTGGATTGTTGTAAAAATAGATTGGAAATTTAAATTTCAGTCCGTTTATATCTTTTTTTTTAAATCGTGCTTCTCACAAACAAATATAATCAAGAGAATAACGTTCAACAAGTGTACTTTATATATATATATATATATATATATATATATATATATATATATATATATATATATAAAACACGAAATATTAAAAATATATATATATTAAGGAAAGAGAAATAATTCCATTTTAAAACGAACAAATCAATTTGGTATATAAAAGTGCCGTTTAATGATGTCACGTGGACGCGCGCTGTGTGAAATAAACGTCCCCAAATAAAAAAAATGGCCCATCCGTACAAAGAAACCCACCTATTTATTATAGAAAAATTAAGTATAATGTTATAATCAAAAAGAGATATATAGAAACACGCATGTAACACGCACAGTAAAACATATTATACAAAAATGTGGAAGCCGTCCGTCCAGTGGTTATTTATACTATTAATTACGAACGAACCAGGAGTTACATTTACATATATATATATATATATATATATATATATATATATATATATATATATATATATATATAGTAATCTACAGTCAGACTGTTTCAAAGCTCTTCAGACTGTTTAACAGCTCTTCACTGCGGATAGACTGTCACTTACTTTGAATTAGGATTTAAACTCGACCACCAAGATTATAGATGGTGATAGATAGTTAAATAAATGCATGGATAGATAGACTGCTGATTCGTTGTCTAGGATCACGGTGTAGTGAATCGAAATGATGTTATAATAGGCATATCAGCGAGTGTTGTCTTCTGATCTACATATTTAGTGTGTGTGAGTGCGTGTGTATGCTTCTTTTATCCTGAAGTATGTCTTACAATTTAATAGGTACAATAGTAATAGTGTAGTGTACATGTTTAAGATAAATAGCACACGCATGTTAGCTCGGATTTTAATTGCACCGAATGTTCGGCGTTTCAATTGTGTCTGTCAGACATATTTGATTCGTAGATGAACACAGTAGATCCATCTATATGCACTCATGTGAAAGATTTCCTTTTATACGGAAATCTATTTACAGTTAAGGAAATCAGTTTGTTTTGCTCAACAACGTAGGCGTATTGTTGACATGTTGTAGAGACTAGCAGTCTAAAAATTTGTTTAAATACTTTTATGTTTTGTGTGAATGTTATTTTTCTATGCTTTCGTTGCCCTTTTATTTCTTGCAAGTCTCTGAATTAAGTTATTTTTTATACTTGTTGATACGAGTACATCAAATATTTTTGAATGCATTTCCGGAATACTACAAGTTCTTCATTAGATCGACATTTTATATATATATATATATATATATATATATATATATATATATATATATATATATATATCTGTATTTTTCTTTTTACTTTCACTCTCCGTCGTTAACCGGGTCGATGTGATCAAAAAAGGAAAAAGAAAAAAAAAACACATATGCGCAATAGCTCAGTGAGGTTCGTCACCTTTTTATGCATTCAAATTGTTCTAATTATCGTGTCTACTTCTGGCATAGTCGGGCAAATGCAGAGGCGCGTTTTTCGACACTATTGTTTTGCTTGGCGGTGGAGATTTTACCGGCTGCCATACTCGCAATATTTTTCTCTCCTTCTTTCTACTCTTGAATATATTGTGTATTTATGTGTTACCGTGCCACGCACTTGTAAAATACACCTGGAATCACTTCCGTCGAAACGAACACATTCGTGTTCAGCAACCTGCAATATCTGCGACCTATATTTGGCTCTGTTAAGAGTTCCCCTCCCCCTGGTTTGTTATATACTGACTTAGTTGATCAATAAAGTCAATAATGCATTGACATTCTTATGTCTACACTGAATGTCAAGTGTGTAAGCATTTTAAAGAGTTTTTATCTTTGTTATAAAAATGAGAAGCTTTCCTTATGTTTTCATATGTGTATCTCTTTGTCTAATCGTCTTATTTGTATGCATTTCTCTTACCCCAATTTCTCTTTTTACAATCATACACACATACGTACACCTCCACACACATACACTTATATATATATATATATATATATATATATATATGTGTGTGTATGTGTGTGTATGTGTGCGTGTGTGTGCATTGAGAATATACAGCAGAGAATTAAACGCTCGCTTACATACTAGGTGTTTCAATAAATTTCCAAACGTTTTCCATATGAACACATTTTTGGATAGTCCACATATTAAACTCCAGTCTCATTCTAGGTAATATCCTCTGGCTGCAATACACTTGTTGTACCATTCCAATGAATTCTATAAGACGTTATGGAATCCTCAATCTCTTTAATTCCATCGTCTCATGACGACGATCTCTAATGTCTTCTCTTAACTTGAAGAAATATCAAAAGTCGCAGGGCGAAAAGTCTGGTGTATAAGAAGAGTAAGACGATGTCGTGAATAAGCCTCTTGGTCAAATTGCCTGTGATGTTCTCTGAGTATTTCTCAGACAAACTTCGCGCAATTCTTCCGCATCTTCAGTTCTACTAGAATAATTTTGCGTACAGTTCCCACACTGACATCAAACTGTGAACTTGTTGTCTGTATAGATTCCCGACGGTCCTTATCCATGTAATTGTTTATTTGGTTATTTGTCATTGATGTTCTAACTTTTTTATGCTCACACACCTCGTATTATCTCTCATAGACTCCCTGATTTCCTATGTATGTTTTTGCTATTCAGAAACTGATGACGACCTGTTATAGCAGCTTTTAAGAACTTGCTTTAATTGAAATAAGCAAATTTGTCCGAATTTGCTTGTTTTCAATCTTCAAAGTTCGGAAAGGAAGATATAATTTGTTTTAAAACAAGTATAATCTTAACGATTACAGACTGCGAAAAATACTCTTTAATATAGTATATAAATTAAAGGTATTAAAAAAAACTTCTTTGGAAATACATCATTTGAAATTAAAATAAAAAATTTAAGCAAGAACGTTTCTTTAAACCTTATCTAAAATTATTGACTTATTACATAACGAGGATAGAAGGAGTTACTCAAAGCACCATATTAATATTCCACTTTACTCTGCTCGAATACTCTCAAACTGTTTACCTTTTATGCACGCAGACTTTTAATTTTATTGACGAACTTTTACCTCAAATTTTGCCCTAATTTCTAATAATCGTGAAATAGACCTTGAGACAAATAAAATCCACCGTCAAGGGTGATCATTTGAGCAAACTACCTGAGTGGTAGTAATTATCTTTTCTACACATTTCTAGCATTTTTCATAATAATATTTCTGTGTGTGTGTGTAGGAATTAACACGCTCTCACACTAATATGTATATATATGTGTGTGTGTGTGTACGTATATATATATGTATATATATATATATAATAGGGGCACCTATAATATTTAGAAGATAATAAAAAACCTAATATTATGTTGAGCTTAACGTAGAATTTTTCATTTATTACATAGCACCCATCGTGTCTTCTGATGAGAAGCATTCAACTCCGAAATATTTAGTTATAAAGAGCATTTATATCTCTTTTTTCCTATTGAGGCATTTCACTTATTGAAAGGAGGATTAAATGTATGTGCACTGTATGTTTTTTATTTATCGTCGATTTTCACTTTTAGTAAAAGTGTTTGTGTGTGTGTGTCTGCGTCTCTCTGTGTGTCTGTGTGTGTGTCTGTGTGTGTGTCTGTGTGTGTGTCTGTGTATGCAGAATGATCATACGTGTTAAGCTTCAGTATTTTTAATGCATCGAAATAACCAATATTGTAATGTTTTATTAGTTAATTAATAATATTGAAGGTAGTGAGTCGTCACACCACTTGTACATATTAGCGTCTGCATGGCATATTTTTTAATGCTGCCATGCTAATTCGCTTTTAATAAATTAACGTGTATATCTTTCTTCAAAAATATTAATTTATATTTTCACAAACAATCAAAAAAGGAAAGATAATCATTATTAGTTAGGGTTTAAATGAACTACACTATGAACCTGTTGTAAAGTTTTATATGTTAAAAATATATATTTGTCTTTAAGGGTTTTAAGCAGTCATGATATTGTATTTTTCTAGAAGTTAACCAAAGCGCTCAGTCATTAATGTAACCAAGTCTTCCTACAAAAACCACTAATATTGTATTTTATAATTCGGATTTTCTAGTAATACAGTGTGATGTTTAGAAGATGTTGCCGCAATTTTTAATGCACGTTGATTTAATAATATTTTGATATTTTATCAGTAAGTGAACTTTCTGAAAGACGAGTAATTTAAATTTATTCATATTTAACGCTAACATTTTCCGTTTCCCGTCGGTTTCTAATTAACCTTTAGTTAAACAGGTTAAATTAGCAAAAAAGTCTGCGTTATATTGTCAATCATAAAAATAAAACTGATATGCGCGTGTGGGTATTTATATGCGATCTCTTATTCCCAAATCGTTTATCATCATTTCCATTCATCGTGACTATTTTATCTAATAGATGCTATGAAAATAAACCACGTTAAACGAAGAAAGAAGACAGGAAGGGGACGCCGGCTGAAAGTTTTCTTCAAGGTTTTATTTTGGATATAATTGATTCAAAAGAGAGACTAAGATATTATTTTCTAATTATTTAGTTATTAAATCAATTTAAATCAGTAATATATAGATAAAGATGTCGCGATAACCTTGCTCACTTCGATAACAAAGTTTCTACATCATTACGCTACTGACTGGCACGACATAATACAGACTCACATTTTTCGATGTCTCGCGATTTGATGCCTCAGGATCTACATGACGAAATGAATACCGCACGAGAGCAGGCATCAGAGAAGCATTAACTAAGATTATTATTTTTTACATAATGAGCCGTGGCTCGTTTGCACGGCTTCCGCCGATAGACGGACCTGCCAAGATTTACTGCTCTCAGTTGAAAAAAACTTACCGCCGTTTCTTATTCGGCACTCTACAACTTGTTCGATTCATCTTTTGTCTACAGCATTTAGACTCTGCTATCTGACCAAACTTTACATCACATGTGTCTCGGAACGATTCTGTTTGTATATAAAACATACCCAAACGCTAACTAAATGTGACCCTTGTTAAAATCCATTCGTAGACTTGTTAATATGTAGCACATTAATTTAACACTGGAAAATAAAGGTAATAGCAAGTTTACATATAAGTGCAAATTAAATAAATATACCCCGAGAAAAATATTGTTCATAGAAGTGCAAAATACTAGTTCCGTATATAGCTTTTATTTTATATAACAATTCATTTGGCATGATCTATATATTAATATGCTTGTCCGTACGGTGTCAAGTCATCACCATCGCAACCATTAATTAATGAAATGCGTCATCATCATCGCAAACATTAATTAATGTGAATTATCTCCCTTTATTGTGCAATGTTTATTAGTTAAAAATCATTAAACCCTTTTATTTCCCAAAACTTCCTGAACAAAAAAAAAAAAAAACTGTCTATTTATGGTTCCGGATTATTTTAAAGTCAATTATGCATAGAAGGTATCGTTCCACAGTTTAAATAGTATAGTATTTTACTTACATTTTTAACGAGGTCTTCTGTTTATTACGTGTAATACGGAACGCTTATTCTATCTTATTTAGTAATAAATATATTTTTTTACATTTAACGTTACGAGTTCGTTTTTTTTTTACTGTGCCACTTTTTATTTTTATTATTTTTATTTACTTTTGAGTGAGCCTTACATAACAAAAAATATGTTTAGAAAAATATGTTACAAAAGTCAAGAATGACTTTATTAAATAAATCACCAAAGTCACCATTCGCAAATACACTGAGTAACACAGAGCCAAAACATATTTTACGTCTTGTTCTGTTTTGCTTTTGTTTTACGGTATATCAATCCTTTTTCGTGTTATTTAATGCCGAATCGAGTAATTTTGTAACATTTATACAGCTTCACGTTGTTTACATAGGTATTACTTATGTTTTGTTCGTTTTATTTTGCTTCTTTTACAGGCAGTCATCATCTTCTAATGCCCACCGATAGGGCATGCATATTTACATGCTATAAAAAATGAACACAACAATTTTTTAAATATGATATAAAACACTTTGTTTCATTACTCATGACTTAATATATTTAAAGAAATATTTATTTCCTATTTAAAGATTTTCAGTATATTTTATTTAACTGAAGAAATATTTATTGTTCATTCATATATTTTTTCCATTATTTTTATTACATTGTTGTGTAAAGTTTCAGAATAGTAAACAACCCATCCCCATATTAAGAATGGCTTTCAGCATGATTCTTACAATAGCGGTATCAAAGTTTGTTTTTTCTTTCTTATTTTAAAATAAATTATAAAAAAAAGATGCAAGACCATTAAATTTGTTTTCATTAAATCGCTATTTAGGTGAAGGTTCAAAATAGTTAACCCTTCTCCCCATAACCTTTTTTTATGCAGTAAAATACTTTGTTTTAATAATTATGGTTTAAATAAATATTTATTCCTTATTTAAAGATTTTCAGTATATTTTATTTAACTGAAGAAATATTTATTGTTCATTCATATATTTTTTCCATTATTTTTATTACATTGTTGTGTAAAGTTTCAGAATAGTAAACAACCCATCCCCATATTAAGAATGGCTTTCAGCATGATTCTTACAATAGCGGTATCAAAGTTTGTTTTTTCTTTCTTATTTTAAAATAAATTATAAAAAAAAGATGCAAGACCATTAAATTTGTTTTCATTAAATCGCTATTTAGGTGAAGGTTCAAAATAGTTAACCCTTCTCCCCATAACCTTTTTTTATGCAGTAAAATACTTTGTTTTAATAATTATGGTTTAAATAAATATTTATTCCTTATTTAAAGATTTTCAGTATATTTTATTTAACTGAAGAAATATTTATTGTTCATTCATATATTTTTTCCATTATTTTTATTACATTGTTGTGTAAAGTTTCAGAATAGTAAACAACCCATCCCCATATTAAGAATGGCTTTCAGCATGATTCTTACAATAGCGGTATCAAAGTTTGTTTTTTCTTTCTTATTTTAAAATAAATTATAAAAAAAAGATGCAAGACCATTAAATTTGTTTTCATTAAATCGCTATTTAGGTGAAGGTTCAAAATAGTTAACCCTTCTCCCCATAACCTTTTTTTATGCAGTAAAATACTTTGTTTTAATAATTATGGTTTAAATAAATATTTATTCCTTATTTAAAGATTTTCAGTATATTTTATTTAACTGAAGAAATATTTATTGTTCATACATATATTTTCCCTTATTTTTTTTTACATTGTTAGGTGAAGTTTCAGAATAGTTAACCCCTCCCCATATTAAGAATGGCTTTCAGCATGATTCTTACACTAGTGCTATCAAAATGTATTGATTTTTCTTATTTAACAAACATTATAAAAAAACATACAAGAACATTTTAAACATGTTTTTCATTAAATCTTTATTTAGGTGAAGGTTTGGAATAGTCAAACCCTCTCGCCTTATTAAGAATGGCATTTTTTATTATTTCAGCATGATGCTTACATTTTTCTTAGTATAAAAAAGATGCAAGACAGGGTTAAGCTTTTATTATTATTATTATTATTATTATTATTATTATTATTATTATTATTATTATTATTAAAATGTTAAATCAAAGTTCGGAATAATTTTTACTTTATAGCCAATTAGCCAGCTGTATTAAAATGTTTTAGCATTTAATACCTAATAAGGTTTTCGCCTCAATTGCCACATTGTAATTGTCTGTATTTTTGAGATGAGGTGTTTCATTTATTGAGATTGTCGGACTAACTTCCTCATCTTGATTGTTATAGTCACTACGTTTCGGCCGTTTTGCCCTCCGACCTTCATCAGGTGTTTTGTGTCCTAGTGACATATGGCCGAGTAGTCCTAGACGTTGTATCAAAGTTTACAGTTAACCAAAGGTGCTGAGTTCAATCCTGAACAAATGAAGTGAAAAGTAACATTCAAAACAGAATAAGCAACTATCTCCCAGAGCCTAGCTGGAGTCCGAACACGGTACCCCCGTAATAATAATAAAGGGGTGGGTTCGAGACTTCTAACAAACGGCTCCTCAGCTCGATACAAAACACCTGATGAAGGCGGGAGGGCAAAACGGCCGAAACGCTGTGTCTATAACAACCAAGATGAGGAAGTCAGTCCGACAATCTCAATCAATAAATTTCTTACTGATGTATTTTAAAAGAGTTAAACTACCGTGGAATTTCCACGGGTCCTGCTAGTATCTATTATTTTCGTACCTAATCTTTTTTCGGTTGTTTTATTCCAGATATACACAAAAAACGTGTACTTCTTCAGTATCGAAGGCTCAACAGAATGTTGTCGTGTACAGTAAATCATGAATAAAAAAAAATTATTATGTATTGAAATATTTACTTGATTCAACATTGGGAATGACAATAATTGGCAGAATAATCAATCTCTAATCTGTTCGAGTTAAATTTGTAAAGGTGTCTTTCAGTTTGGGTTTTATTTAGTACACAATGGATGCCCGGCATTACTCGGGTCAACATGAAGTTCGATTTGGACACAGCTACTATACTAAGGATATTGGGAACTTTTGATCGATACTCCCACAACAAAGTCAAAAATAAAAGAATGAATAAACAGACGAAAATGTAATCGCCAACACCCACCAAAAAATGTACGTGACAAACTCCCCACCAGATATTTCTGCAGAGGGGATGAAAAGAAGAAAATATTCTCCAGATATTGAGCACTTTTTGTTGTCTGTGCGCTGGAAGCCCCATCAAAAAATAGATGAATGGATTAAAAAAAACTTTTTTGTCAATAAAAATAATAGCAACTGCTCGTGTGACCGACAAGAAAAATGAGCCGCAGCAGCCGGGCTCGAACCTGAAACGTCAAAGAAAAAATAACTTACGCGAAAACGTGTTTGCCCACACAGTTCTCAGTGGTTATGACGTCATGATGTTACAAAATAACATTATTAAACATAGTTTTAGTTATTCATGCAAAACAACGACGGGAAAAATACCCTCCTTCCAAAGAGTGGTCAAGTTGATTGAAACAGCATTAATCTCTTTTTTTTATGTTATGCATCCGAGGCATTGCTACTTCAGATTATGGTAAGAGTTTCGACATTGTAAAATGCAGCTGATAAAAGGTTTTAGCAGACATAAAAACACATCCAAACACACAGGCAGATCTCCTTTATATAAGAAATGGTTTGACTAACTAAAAGTTGGGGAATAATAAGATATGATATTTCCTTTAACTGCACATGTTTATGCGGAGTTTTATTGTCTATTTAAAATACCTACATTTTATTTGATGAATACATGCTTAAATCTGGTGTTAATGCTTACTGAATACATCCCGAAAAGTATGTACAGTAACAAAAAATGGCGTCTATACGGGAACTTTCGTTTTTATCATGCTTTCTAAATTGTCAAAATAAACAGACATTTTACATGCGGGAAAACCTTATCATTTTTAACACACAGAGTACATGCAGAATACGCTTGCAAAAATATACGATCTATTGTAATGCTAATTTGTTAGAAATAGCCGGACTTACATGACACCCTGTACTTAAACTTATCCGAAGTTTATGTTCGAGAAAACGTATTGTTAATAGATAAACCTTTTCAGAAAACCTATAATTGGTCTACTATTCGTGAATTATAAAAAAAATATTGCTCTGCTTGTTTTTTCTACGCAAAAATAATGGAATATGTGCATAGTTAAATCACACGAAATATTGGAGACCAAGCTTACGGCTAAAAGCAATACAGAAGAATGATCTATTAAAATCGTTACTGTAAACAATAATAAAATTTACACTTGCATTTTGCTCAAAATTTATATCTTTATATCTATATTTATATGCATTTATATATATATATATACATATATATATATATATATATATATATATATATATATATATATATATATAACATGGGATCTTAGCATTAATATATAAAGAATGGGATCTTAGAAGGAGTAGAACATAATAAACAACCTAATGTAATGTTGAGCTTAACGTCGCACTTTTCATTTATTACCTAGCACGCCCTCGTGTCTTCTAATGAGAAGCATTCAACTCCGAAATATTTAGTTATAAAGAGCATTTATAACTCTTTTTTCCTTTTTTCGGAGGATTAAATGTATGTGCACTGTATATTTTTATTTAGTTTTTTTTTTGTTGTTTTAGTTTTTCTTAATCTATAGTAGATTTTCCCAATATCATTCTAACGCCAATAGAATGACATCGACATTATATAATTGTAGCGCAATTATACATTTAAATGCGTTGTAATTAAATACGCAGCGATGCGTCATATAGACCATGTTTTAAACAGATAAAATGATGTTCTCAATTTTATCCAACTTTGCATTTTTATATACTAAAATTATAGTCCTTTCAACGATTACAACCTAACGTTAACATCCTCCGTGTTTTCTCATTCATAGAAAGATATATGATTTTTAATACGTTGTAAGGCAGGAAATAAATATTCTTGACTTTATTCTACTGTATGAAATCTAAAATGACAAATTACTTAAATCGAAAAATTACTTAAATTGTCATGTCTCCTGATCACATGAACCATGGATAATGTGAAGGCAAAGAAGTATTCTTATCAAGGGAAAGATACGAAGTCTCTGACAGATTCCCGTTAGTGGACAGACTTTGGGGTGCCGATGAACGTCTGTTTGGCCAGCGGCTAGAGAAATCAATATACAATATGGTGGAAATCACCATCTTCGCTTCCGAGACATAATCGTCACGATTTTATGAATGGATACCCAGTTTAAAATATTTCTTTCTGTATACATAATTTACATGAAACAGAATGCATAGGGCATTTGGACAGGCAACGCATATATATATATATATATATATATATATATATATATATATATATATATATATATATATATATATATATATATATAAAGCTGAACGTGTGGGTGTGTGGTCGCGAATAGACTCCTATATGGTTGACTATTAAAAAAAAACTGATTGCATATAATGATAGAAGATGTATCGAGCAAAAAAGTGGATCTGGCAAAACAGTGGTTCATTAAAATTTTTGGGTCTGCGTTCGCGCCTGGTTCACAAAGTATGTAAAAAAATTAAAATTTAAAAAGAACTTTACAAATGTTTTTGATATAGATGTACTTAAGAATACTTTTGATAGGTATGTTTTTACTTAAATAGGGATGGTATGATAAAATTGTGGGGTCTGCGTTCGCGCCTGGCCTCCGTAGAATGGAAATAGGCACAAACTTTAATAAAGACTTTTCATATCTATCTGCGTCAGTATACTTTGATAAATATGTTTCAGTTTAAAGAAATATGGTATAATAAAAGTATGGGGTGTTCGTACGCGCCTTACCTCCATAGAATGGATATCTGTCACAAAGTTTAACAAGGTTTTTTTTTTAATATATATCTCCAGAATATTGTGATAAGTGTTTCAGTGTGAAAAGGTATGGTATAATAAATCATGTGGTTTATCTATTTTATTTTTACTTTCATCATATTTTGCTTTGGTTTTGATAACCCCAAATTCGAAGGCATCTCATTACAGCCCTACCTTTTCATAACTTATCATGCTTTTATGCTTCATCAGGCTGTTTTAGAACCCTGTCAAAGACGGGTAATTTTGCTAGTATATATATATATATATATATATATATATATATATATATAAGAAGTATGACGTAGTTTGTTTGAAGCATGTTCAGAGAATAAAAGATATTTTAGAAGGCTAAAACAATGCAGATATGTACAGTCGTTGTGTGAAGAAAATAATAAATATATGAATAATAAATAATGCAATATATTTTTGTTATACATCTTTTTAATATATATTTATTCATTTATGTACCCGAATTTTCACTGTCAGTGTTATTCAATTCTAAAGATCCTTTCGAGTAATAACCCTTCGTCAGTGAAGAAACGAACCGTCTCTCTAGGATGTAAATTGCAAAATGGCTGTTTTATTTAGATTTAAATCCAAACGCTCAAAGATTAATTGATGTCGTTAAATGTCCAGGGAACATAATTTTCTACATTTTAAGATCAAGGGGCGTAAATCAAACTCTGCTTAATATGGATATAACTGGCGTTGTTGTTTAAATGTTTTTGTGAATTTAAACAACAATGCCAGCGTAAACCATTTAGAATCAATGAATTATAATATATATATATATATATATATATATATATATATATATATATAACATACTCATGCATATATTTAAATATGTTTATATCCATACAATAAACAATAAATATATTAAAAAAAAACGAAGTAAAAAGCAATTATAAATGAATTAAAAATCACATAAACGCAATTATTAAAATTTATATTTACAACTATTTAACATATATTTGCATGAAGCTATATACATACTAGCATACATAATACAGAAATGTCGATGCATATATTTACAAAAAAAAAACATTCGTAAGCATGTTGATATATGCACACGCACAAACACACACGCACATACACATATACATAATCAAATAATAATATATATATATACATATATATATATATATATATATATATATATATATATATATATATATATATATATGTTTGATCAACACTGTTGGGGAGCCATGATGTAATATACTGTTTTGTTTTTAAATCCCCGAAACAGTGTTTCATGGTAAACAACTGATGATCCCTTGAAAAATAAATTATTGGTACCATAGTAAATTCTAGAGCGAGTTGATGCAGTGATTGCAGGTGATTAAATAACTTGCTGTCTAGATGGTTGTCTAAAGAATGATAAAAAATATTTTTTGTATAGTTTTAAAGGTTAAAAACTTCAAACACTATATATATATATATATATATATATATATATATATATATATATATATATATATATATATATAATGAGCAGGGGGCCAATCAAATAACAAACCGGAAGGTAAGTTCATACCGGAGTAGCAAAACTAAAGCTGACTTGCAATTACACTATATGCAAAGATTATGTAAATTTAAGCATATGTTCTTGGGTTTGAAAATATAACGTCTTTTTTACAATGATCATAATATTAAAACCATAAAATAGTATTATAATCTTCATAAAGCCTGCAAATATTCAGGTAGATTTGTCCCATGGAACCAAAGATGTGAGCATTTCAATATTAAATTTTTCTAGGAGGGTATATATATATATATATATATATATATATATATATATATATATGTATATATATATGTATATATATATGTAGATAGATTGATAATGATAAATAGATAGGTAGATAGATAGATAGGTAGGTAGATAAATAGATAGATCGATGAGCAACTTTGGAATCCATCTGGCAGAAACATTATGCATATGCCAATGGTCATGAATGATAGTTTCCACAGAACCTGTACTAATCTTGACATCTTGGGATATTTGGTGAATAGCCATTGTCCAATCTTCCAAAATTGCAGCCTCAACTGTACGGACAGATGCTTCATCTATGGCAGAAGAGGGCGACTAGGTCTGGAAGCTGTTTCCACAGACAATGTTTTAATTCACGATGCCAGCGTTTTACAAGGTCATATGATGGGTCATTATCGCCATAAGTCTCTTTCATTCCATCAAAAGTCTCCTGTGGTGTGTGATTTCAAGTATAAAAACCGGATCACTGCTCGACATTCAACAGTCTCCATTTCCCACCTGACTCAGTTCAAACATCTGTAAAACAGAAACTCCAATTAGTTAAGAGCTGGAATTTTCCACATAACACCTAGAGGTATAAATCCTTGCACATGCACAATTTCAGATAGAGCAGGCAACTGTAAGTGGGTAAGGGACATTACTTATTGCATGTCCCATGTATATATATATATTGATCACATATATATATATATATATATATATATATATATATATATATATATATATATATATATATATGGATATTCCTCAGTAAAATGTGTTCACTTATAAAGTCACTCGATCAAACAGAACGAGGGTGGATCGGTAGCTTATTTTTATCATCCAGTTACGTGGCCAAGCCAAAATTTGCGAATTTTGTAATCAGTATCCGGACGAATCGATTAATTTGACTAAAAACTAGCTAAAATTCTCTGCATATGTTTAGCTACATTTGATGTAAATAACAATGTATTAGATTATCTATTCATCTACTCATATATATATATATATATATATATATATGTATGTATGTTTATGTGTGTGGTTATAAATATATATTTGTATATACATATATTCATATACATATATATATATATGAATATACATATGTGCATATGAATATGTTAATATATGCATATATATGTATATGTATGTGTGTGTATATCAATATATATATATATATATATATATATATATATACATTAAGAATGTATTCTTTGTTATCCTCTTAATTTCATTTTTAATTTAACTTGACGTTAAAAATGAGGCCTCAATTAAATTTTTAAAAAACACTATTAAAAATGATCAGATAAACATACTTATTTTCGTTTAGCTCATTACGATTATGTTCATCAATCACTATTTATTAAATTAATGAATTAAAGATTAGCCCATATTAAATAAGATTAAATCCATGGCTAAACACCTTTTTAGTCTTATTTTATGTTTCGGTCATTTACTTCTCTTGTTTGATGAACCTAATTGTACAAGTGTTGCGACATTAAGTATTTTCGGTACACATGCAGTATTTTTTTTACGTATATTGAGTATTGGCTTAATTTAATTAGATGCATCCGTAAGAGAACTCCGGTGTGTGGTTATCGCAGTATGTCATCACGCATCAGTTCTTTTAGATATTCGGAAAGGCATATCTCAACCCATATCCGGTGGCCCATGACTTTGATGTTCCTTGTCATGATATTTCTGCAATAACATTTCGAGCTTATTTTTATTTGAAGCTATGTAGCTATAAACTATTAGCCAGCAAAATATATACCAAACAGTTTAATCTATTTTTTTTTCTTTTCGGAATGAGGCTTTTAATGTGTCGCTGAATATAATTATCTATTTGCAAACCCACAGACGTATTGATGCAATATCTGTTGCAATTTAACACGTCTTTTTCCACGATCATGTTTTATATAATATTATATTTACATGTATGTTAAGTTTAAGTATGCTTCACTTGTATTTGAACTCTATATATGATTATGGATGCCATTTTCCTCGTTAAATTATTAAGTTAAACAAAGTATTTTGTTCTCGCTAAAAAAGCCATCACATCATTTAATTTACATATCAGTGTTTCACTGTCTTTTTTCAACATTTAAAATAAAATATTTCCCATTCCTGCACACACAAACGGATAGGTTTGCTTTTATTGTGCGAGAAACGGAGACAGCGAGAGGAGAGCATATGCGTGTATGTTCCTGTGAAGTTATAGCTAGCGAATGGGAGCAGACAGACACACGTGCACAACATCTACGCAGTGGCTGTATCAAATCACGCTGATTTATACTCAATGAATATCAATTGTAAAAATAGACAAATCCTTCTGTATTTATTTAGAAGTGTCTAATTTTTTTTTCTTTTGCTTTCCCTTTCCCAGAATGAATCGGGGTGTGTATGTGACCCAAGGTTAGTATCGATAGAGACGGATTTAACCGGGAACGGTCGTATATAAATGATAATAGACATTAGCGGTTGGTGTCACGCAATATGCATTGTCATTGCACCACTAACCAGGATGTAAATATTTAAGTTAATTATTATTTATTAAAGTATATACGCGGTTATCAAGCGTTTCTTAATAAGTTCTCAGATAAGGAGGGAAAATTATATTTTAAGCATCGCGGTATGTTTCCCCAAAAGATATAATGGTAGGTCGCAATACTATGTACAATTGGAAGTAATTTACACTTTATATACGCATAGACAATTTCTATTACATACTACCATACCATAATAATCTAAATTTGACTTAGGGATAAACGATGTGTGCTTCATTAAATAATGCATTTACAATTGAGAAGGACTTATATTTGTGAAAAGGCAACAAACTGGGGTCAACTGAAACATTGAACAAGAACTAATCAACATTAACATACGACATTTAAGCACTTATCTGTAATGGTATTATTGTATCACTTAAATGATAGTATAGATATTTCGGGTCATAACCTCTTTATCAAGTGCATCTTATGCTATAAGTTGAATAGTCAGGTATTTAAGTTATGAGCTACTATTTTGCAAAGTAAAGTCCAACATTTAAGGTGATAATAAAGGTAATATTCAAAGTAGATAGTTTTATGGTTTTGTGTATTCAATCATTCTAGTGTTAGTCTTTTATGTGTTTACCATTACTATTTTATGTTAATATATGTAGCAAATTTGGTGTTATTAACAAGGATGTTATTTATGTTTACATTTATCAATAAACTGATCAGTTTGGATAATATTTTGACCGATGTCTATTAACCCATATTGTTTCTTTATATCAAAAAGTAATCGCTTAGGGGCATAAATCTATGCTTTAAAAATCAGTGTACCTTATATGAATTGCGAATATTTTATAAAATTATAAATATTTAAATGAAAATTTATATGTAAATTTAAATTATTAATTTATTTATTAATACAGTAGAGAGTGTGGTATTTTATGTGTCAGGCTTACATCGTTGTTTTTCGAGTGACTGTCATTTAACTGTTATACACTTAAATTTCTTGTAATAAATATTTTCTCTTATTAAATTCTTTTTAAATGTTGGTTTCTGTTTAGATTGAAACTGAATGAACTGAAGTTATATATATATATATATATATATATATATATGTATATATATATATATATATATATATATATATATATATATATATATATGTATATATATATATATTTGTGTTGGGGGTGTATGTATATATATATATATTATTTTTATTAATCTTTTATTATTATTACAATTATTTAAATAATTTATTCATCCTTTCAGACGAGGTTTCATAATGTGTGTATTAATTATTTACGGACTTTTTCCTTATCTCCATCGTTTTTGTTTTACAACGTTCGGCCAACTAATCACCGGGCCTTCTTCAGGTGGTTAACCCCGACGGAATAGAAATTCTGAGACTTGATATTGCATCTCCAGTAATTACTGCATAACTCTATAACGTATAATTATACTTGTTCTATCATTACCTTATACATTCATTGGCAGAAATTAAACACTTTTAACAGCTACAGTGATGGTTTGATAGTTTTACCACGAAGCGTATTGGAACTACAATAATTAGATGCATTCAAATTGTAGTCACGTGAGCGTAGGAGGCAGCGAATCGACATTACTTTCAGCTTCATTACCTTCTACAATGTGCCCCATTATCTCATATTCCATGGAAAGGATTTCCTAGATACTCAAAAAAGATGCACATGTGAAATGTTCGTGCTAATCGACGGAAAAGTTCTTTTTGTAAAGCTTTGATCAGACTTTTGTCGTCGAGTTGAGTATAGTATTTCACGTACCATGGCCATTAATATTGAGGTAATTACTTCTGATCCAAACAGAAGAATGTAGACATGAACATATTGTAGCTTTATTATTAGATATTAGGTGCAGTGTTTCTTAAGTTATTAAGTTTTCATACTTATTTTGTATAGCTATTTAAAATTGTTTTTTTTACAAAAGGATCAAGCCCCAGAGGCCACTCGAGGTTTAAGAGTGTAGTTAAAGGGACATTATGTCGTTAGCACTGTAAAATTCAGTATGCTGGTGCTACAAATCTTATGAGATGACTGACTAATTGTATGGTTTAAGCTTTAAATAAATAGGTGCATCACGGATTTGAATACACCTTTAAAAGTCTGATCGTCATAGCAGGTTAATTTAAAAAATGTTGTCTAGACATGTAGACACTTTAGGGGGACGATATAGGATAATATTTTATTTAAAAATTAGAGAAAATGCAATAGAAACGTAGAGAATGACTATACTTCTTTTGGACGATTTTGCAAAAGTCAATCATTAATTGTTAAGTGGCAAAAGAGATTCAAGGAAGGCAAGATGTCTGTGAGGAATTACGCAAGGTGTGGGAGGGGTAAGGAAGTCAGAACAGCATATTTTGTTGCCTAAATGAAGAAGGTCGCAGATAAGGACCGTCAAGTTTCTATAGAGACAATAAGTACAAAATTCGTTGTCAGTGTGGGAACTGTACACACTATTACGCGTGAGGAACTGAAAATGCGGAAGTTTTACGCAAGGTTTGTCCCAAGATTCCAGTCCACCACGTCTTCCTTGGCACATAATATTTGATCAGGAACGGCATCCAGGCGGTTGCTCACTGTACTTATTGTCCTGGAAAACCTTAAAGCTGTTGTTATGAGACAATTAAGGAAACTAAAAATGCTGTGACGAGAGTCATTCATATCCTCACACAAATGGACTTCATGGAGCGTTCTAGAAGTAGTTGGAACGCTACGACAAAGGCATTGCAATTTTTTTTTTCAAATTGGATCTAGCTGATATTTTAGCTGAACCACAAATTGTTAACAAAGTTTTAAACTTGCATATTGGGCATGGATAACTTCTTTTTAAAATAAACACATTTGCTTGAAAGAATCCTGCCAAAAAAGGTCAACGACCGCCATCTTTAAAGATTGCCGCCGATACTAATCTCCCCACTCACAACTCAATGACTTTAGATTGATATTCAAAAATAACAGATATAACAATGTGAAATGGGTTAAAACCAACAGTTTTTATAAAGTAAATCATAATGATAACTTCTTATGTCATATTTTTGTCGCGTTTGATGTATTGTTGCAGGATCTTAATATTCTGTGATATTCTAATTTCAGGTTGATCAAAGTGAAGTACCGATAATTATGAATGCTGACAAGTTTGCTATTTTTAATAATTCAGTTTAATAGTTCAGTAATAGAATAAATATTCACCGCTATCGAGAACGGGATCGATTCCATTAACAAAGCTTTTGAAGAATGTGGATAGAAGATCATAATTCAGATTGGTGAACGTCTTCACATGAAAGGCAGACAGCGTTAGATCAACCCCAAATACATAGAAATAGACCGTAAAAATGTCACCGCGTGCAATCTGCTCTTTGTGTCTTGAAGAAACATTACTTTTTTGTTGTTCTGGAGCAAAATCTTACAGAAGGAAAAGTGCATATATTTCACTATTGAGTGTGACAGTGTAAAACGTTTGTAAGGATGTCCGGAAAAATTATGACTGGGCATCCACTATTAAAAGGTAGAATAGATTATGTAACTGACCTTGTTTAGCAAGAATCACGCTATCTCAAAATGTTTTGCAAACTTTGATTCTAATAAAACATTCCTAAGGCATCTTCTTCTACTGATTTTTCTAACAAATAAAACTTGGTATGCCGGTGGATTCAGAAGGAAAGTAGGCATTTCTTGAAGATGCTAATTATGTGCAGCAAAATGACGAGAATTACTCTCCATTGTGGATATTTTTTAAATAATGGGGGAAATTCTCCAGGGCACTTGATTTGCAACATACAGTTTCTCATACATAGAATCCAGATTACTAGAACCTTAATTGAACATTGTACCTGAAATTAATAGAAAACTTGATGTCGTTACATTCTTAATTACAGCTAAATGCATTCTCCATGAATTGTATGCACAGAACCGCTTAGTAGAAAATTCAGAAAAAGAGGTCATTAAAATCATAGAGACGGAACACAAACCTTTCAAGAATGGCATCTACAAGCAAGCTCCTATCTTTACATCATCAACGCTCTGATCCCCATCTGGCATGAATTGAAATGGGTGACTCTCCTCTATGGGGAGCTCCATGTTTTGATAAGCTTATGGGCTTGACCTTTACTCCTGACCTGAAATGGAACACGTACATCAAGTCAGTTGTCAAGGTCGCTGAAAATACGGTAGGATCCTTCTACCGCTACTAAAGATATCTCACCCATGATGCAATTCTCTATCTGTATAAACGCGACGTACGTCCAAGGATGGAGAACTGCTGCCACATCTCGGCAGGAGCTGCTAAAAATAACCTATCCTGCCTTAACAGAGTACAAAATAGGCTTCGTGACTTAGCGAATGATGCACTTTTCTCTTCACTGCAATCTCTCTCCCACAAAAGAGACGTTGCGAGCCTGTCTTTGTTTTATCGTTACTACCATGGCAGGTGCTCGTCTGAACTTCAATCTCTGATCCCCCCTCCACAATCTTTCACGATAAACACCCGCCTAGCTGAAACCACTGTCGCAAGTTTCCCCACTCCTTATCTGTGCCAAAATCAAAACGTAGATTCCATGAAAAAAACTTCTTTCTTAGAAGTGCACGCCTGTGGAAATCTGTTCCGGTTGTCTGTTTCTCAACTGACTACAACTCGGATTACTTCAAGTCCAATGTAAACCCATTCCTGATGAACCGCCTCCTTAAGTAAGACACTTTAGCAAATCTCCAACACCGTACACACAATAACCCTTATCCCCGAGTGGCTTCGGGGCCTTGATAAGTGGTGACTACCTTGAAAAAATATATATCTCGAAGGTTTAATATTGGTCGATTGAGTTTTAAAGATAGCGGTCATTGACACCTTTCGGCAAATTATTTTAGTAATCTTCTTTTTTTTTTAATCTGAAAGAAAGGTTATTCATGTCCAATGTGCAAGTTAAAACCATTTGTTTACAACTTGTTTTAAGTTACGCAGCATTTGACTGACAACTTATATTACTTCAAATGGGCTTAGAGTTGTATGTGTGACCTATCAATAAAAGTGTCTATACGTCAAAGGTCTGGAGGCTTATATAATGCACCTCGTACACTAATAAATATTCAGTAATAAATGCTCACTCGAAAATCACCCGAAGATATGGATTTTAAAATCCCGTTTGAATCGTAGATGCATAAAAATAAAAGTATTTGGGGTAATGTATGAATTGTACATGATCATTATACGAGGATCCGTATAAAACTTTTGAACTTCAAAGCTAAAGAACAACGAATATTTGAGTAATATCATTATAATGGCTCCTTCTAAAAGTAAAGCTTACGTCTTAAATTCCAAATTGTAGCACAATGCATACGAACGTGTTCCACTTCAAACAGAATTCAACTTTCACATAGTTGCAACCGTTGTCAATACAGTTTTGTCAGAAAGTCAATAACGCATCTCTGATTTGGACGCACGCTTACGCTAGGGCTGCTTTCTTAAAGTGTTACACCATCATTATCTGGAACAAAAAGATGAAACTTTCATGCATTGAATATTCAGCTATAGCCATAAATGCGGTTGGAAATAGCCTCTGCTCCATTCGGGTGGGAACATTGTCATTAATTTTTGGACGCGCTTTATTCTTAAAGAAAAAGCTCATATTATATATGTTGAGATTTTGAAGACAACAGTTATAGTCTTATGAAAAGCTCTGCTCTTGGAATGAACGTTTACTTTTTGGTATAAACGCGATAAGTGGAACCTACTCGTAATGTCTCTAGCTAGATGACTGCGTTCTAGACCGTTTTACATAGTTATACCGGGGAGTTTAAGTCCGCTAAAAACCAGCCATGTGCATACTGATAAAGATGAGACATTCTTACAAACATCATTACAGAACACAACCTAGTTTTACGACAACTTTTTTTCAGAACACACATACAAATGAGAAAATACGATTACAGTTGATTTTTCTTATTATAAATAAATTCATCATTGCTTAATTATAATTTAATTATATTTGGCAGGATCCATTACACTTTATTAAAAACAAAGTTATAAGAAAATACATTTTACACGATTTGAATTACGATTGAAAACTGTAGTCTAATGATGAGTATGGCATTTCGCTTCATGCTCCCGTATTCTTTACACAACAGTTCATCCCATAATTAATATCGTTTGTAGAAGATGTGCGGTAGAAATTCCTGTTCTTTTTCATTCTGTCTACTGGATTATTGGTATTCTTATTGTAACAGTGTGAACAGTGCGTGTATGATGGCATCAGCAGCAGACGAAGACTGGCTGGCAAGTTACTGTATGAGCAGCAGGATCAGCGTTGGGACACGTATGCAAATTAGCAAATGTGCTCGGGCTTTCGTCTGAAGAAAAACTAAAAATATGTCGACGCCGAAGCAGACGCCGTTTGAAATGAAGGCGGGAAACGGCTAGTGTCTGGTCAGAAAAGAGAAGTTTACGCAGGGCCAAATGTACAATAATTAGAGATTTTAAGCTGGTGTCTAGGCGAGGTAGAAAAAATAATAAAAATTATAATATATGGCCTATCTTTAAAAATCTAGGAAAGTCGGATTTCCTATTTATTTATTTATTTGATTGTTTCTGCGATACGTCTAATGAAATGTAACATTGTTAAATTCACTACCGAAAAAAAAAAATTCACTTGAGGTTAAAACATTTTTTATCGTTTTACCTTTTCCAATTATGACCTATTTGAAATAGGGAAACTGACTTCTGTCGACATAGAATTTCGTAAGAAGCCGGGAAAATTTAATAAAAAGGTGACTGTCTTCAAAATCCGAACGAAACGGCATTTCACCAGAAAACAAAAATGAAACACTATTCAAAAGAAGAACAAACGCGCATGTTTTTTTTTTAGGAAGAAAAATACTTCTACGCATTTTTAACGTTAATGTGAAATAAAAAAAGTTTATGTTGAAAGTATCCGTGCAGCATTTAGACCAGACAAAACAGCCCATTTTTGTTATACTAACATACATCTAACTCTACACTAACGCTAACATATTTTTTCTGCTTTAGTAAAAGATATTGTTAATTATTTTTTTTTACATATTTATTAGTCCTCTACGACCGTTAATTCACATCATTACCAAATAACAATCAACTTGCGATATGATTTCTTCGCCTACAGTTGTTTACCTAATCAGTCGAAAAGAAAATAACAAAACACATTGTCGACGTTTAGAAAAGCTGTATCAGCCCCTACCTTTTAGTGATCGTGAATATATATATGCATATATAATAGTTTTAGCTCATTCAACATCGCAGTACGAGAGCAATTTAAATGAAGCCAATCACTTAGTGCGTGAATTAAGCTAAATGACAGCTCTATGTGCATATTCGACACAATACACGGCAAAATTAACAGATTTAACGTAACTACTAAGATATATACATTTTATACACACGTTTGTAAAGTAGTACGGCAGCCATCTTCGTAAACTTATTATAGTAAAATCGAGCGTGATTTGAACCGCCAAGGCCAGCATAATAACGCATAATTTAGAAACCAGTTGATTACACATCAAAGGCTTTCCAACATCAGTAATTTTCAAACGAGCTATATATATATATATATATATATATATATATATATATATATATATATATAGAGAGAGAGAGAGAGAGAGAGAGAGAGAAAGAGAGAGACATTCCGTGGGTATATATATATATATATATATATATATATATATATATATATATATATATATGTATATATACATGTATATGCGCGCACACACACACACACACACATATATTGTTTGGCGGTAGAATTATATATATATATATATATATATATATATATGTGTATGTACGTGTAATCTAATATAAGTCAGTAGAAAAGTTTGATGCCCTGCAGGTTATTTACATTTTCTAACGTTATGGTTTGCGGAAAGATCAATACTCTTGACGATATTTCAACCTGTGATCTCAATTACCCCTTGAAATTCTTAAATACCACCCTCGGGAAGAGTTTCACCTTGGTTGAACGTCTCTGCTTTAATTTATTTAAAACTCGAAATATCTAAGTGTCTCTTTTTTTCTAGTTCGGTTTCTCTTTGCTATTCATTTATATATATATACACGTTGTTTCGCTTATTCTCTACCATTTTTTTTTAATTCCGCACATTTTATTGGTTTGTATTCGCCGTGATTAAACCGGGATTTTGTGTACTAACTTTCTTTACTCGTCGATGTGTCTTATTCTTTCTTTTTCCTCTTGTTTTTCCATCATTTTTGTGAGGAAACTGGCGATTTTTTTTCTCGAAATATCTTCCAAACTATATTTTTTATTCTAAACTCCATATATTTTTTATCATTTTTATTTAATAAATATAGCTTAAATTTCTCGATTTTCCCAATCGTATTTATCTGGTTTATTTAACAATGTGCAATATATTTAATTTACGCAGTGCTTTTTTTTTTAATATATATTTTGAAATATTTAAAGAATTAGTATAGAATTCATCTCATTTTTCTTCCCATATATATATATATATATATATATATATATATATATATATACATACATACGTACCCAGCGTTGCCTGGCTGTTTTGAGATGTGTGTGCACGGGCGGGGTGGGGGGTCTTAAGCAAAACATAAGTATAAGCGAAGTGAATATAAAAAAAACACACAAAAAATAACGTAAGGCAAACGAATGATGTTAAATTTAAAAATAGGAAAAACAAAAAAAAGATAACGCGTAACAGAGAAACGAACGTTTAAACCTCTTTAAAAAATCTGAAAAATAATCCCCCCCCCAAAAAAAACACGTGAAAAATGGCTTAAATAACCCTGTTTCAATATTAAAATAAAAAACCACCCCACGATTCGAACCCAAACACATTAGATAATGACCCCGCGCTCTAGGCAACTGAGCTAAGACGATGTCGACGAAATTGTGTCGTTTTTTTTAATAGTTAAAGTAAATCATGTTCCAACTTCGTACGACGCATGCGTAGAAGCGAACTTGTCATGAAAGGAGGGTGTTTGCTGATGCCTCCCTGTAGAAAACTGATGATTTTAGGGTGGAGAATTTTTCGATATTTTTCGGGCGAAGGTTGGAATATTAAAATGATACCGATCCCATGAAAATCCGTGACCTGGGTCGAAAATTTTTACGAGACATACAAACATCCATACATGCATACATATATACA